>NC_057408.1:30132963-30352871 GCF_019320065.1 Cervus canadensis | reverse complement strand
AACAAAGGTCCATCTAGTCAAAGCTATGGTTTTTCCAGTAGTCTTGTGTGGATGTGAGAGTTGGACTATAAAGAAAGCTGAGCACCAAAGAATTGATGCTTTTGAACTGTGGTGTTGGAGAAGACTCTTGAGAGTCCCTTGGACTGCAAGGAGATCCAACCAGTCCCTCCTAAAGGAAATCAGTCCTGAATATTCATTGGAAGGACTGATGCTAGTGCTGAAACTCCAATACTGTGGCCACCTGATGTGAAGAACTGACTCATTTGAAAAGACCCTGATGCTGGGAAAGATTGAGCGAGTGAACTGACTGAAACAATATATTATTTAGTAATATCTAAAATTGCCACACAACAACACAGAGAAACACAAGAGAGAATAAACACACAATCAAACTGGTGGTTCTCGGCAGGTGGGATGAGAATGTCTTGAAGGCAGGGCACATAGGAGGTCTCAAATTTAATTGTGATGCTTTAATTTTTAAACTTGTGGCTAATCTGTGCTTTCTTGTGCTGTTATTCTTTGAACTGCAGACATATTTTATAATTATCCTTTTTTGTTTACCCAGTACTTAATAAAAGATGTTAGTAAGTTTTAAAACTTAAATTGTCAATTCAAAATTCCTAGATGCCCATCAGCAGATGAATGGATAAGGAAGCTGTGGTATATATACACTATGGAATATTACTCAGCCATTAAAAAGAATTCATTTGAATCAGTTCTAACGAGATGGATGAAACTGGAGCCCATTATACAGAGTGAAGTAAGCCAGAAAGATAAAGACCAATACAGTATACTAATGCATATATATGGAATTTAGCAAGATGGTAATGATAACCCTATATGCAAAACAGAAAAAGAGACACAGATGTACAGAACAGAATTTTGGGCTCTGTGGGAGAAGGCGAGGGTGGGATGTTTCGAGAGAACAGCATCAAAACATGTATATTATCTAGGGTGAAACAGATCACCAGCCCAGGCTGGATGCATGAGACAAGTGCTCGGGCTGGTGCACTGGAAGACCCAGAGGGAATCGGGTGGAGAGGAGGTGGGAGGGGGGATCGGGATGGGGAATACATGTAAATCCATGGCTGATTCATGTCAATGTATGGCAAAAACCACTACAATATTGTAAAGTAATTAGCCTCCAACTAATAAAAATAAATGGAAAAAAAAAAAGTGAGAATTGTTAGACTGGATAACAAAGCAGGACAGCACATGCACTGTCTAGAAAATGGCGCTTAAACCAAAAAGACTACAAAGGCTGGGATAGATAAACTAAGAAAATATTAAGCATAAGAAAGCAAGTGTTGTTCTATCAATATCAAAGTATACATCCAGACAAGAGTGTCATTAACAATACAGAGAACATTTCATAATGATCAGTGTCAATTCAACAAAGCAATGGGGAATGTGTGAAATAATTACCTGCAAACATGAGGGCAAACTGATTGGCTAATGAGAATCCGGAGAGTTCTTCTTCAATCTCTCTGGAAAGCAGAGTCACGACTTGGAAGGAAGCTGGCCCTGTCCACTTTATTGACTCTCCATTCCAATTCTGAATTACCTTCCTGCAGACTTCATATTCATGAACTTCTACCCATCATAAAGAGGGGAAAAAAGTCTAATAATAGCAGTAACAATAAAAAGGGAATGAAAGAATGTGGGAGTACTCATAAAGCAATCAATAACTATTAGCATTTAATGATTCATTATAATATCCAACCGTTTGCTCAGATTCTGAAGACAAGTTGTTTAGACTTGAACTTTTCATTTCTGCCTCTATTTGCCAGTTGCTCTTTTGCTTGGATATTTTTTCTCTCTTTGATTTTACATTAGCACTTGTATTGGGAATACAAATATAGAACTTAAAAATAAATTGATACATAGTTGAACTCATGTGTGATCAGAAAAATCGAAATCATTTTTCTTTTCAGACAAAAGTATTAAAATGAATTGCCATCCTGGCTAAGTAGAAACATTACAGTGACATGAGTAATATTCCAAGTTGCTTAAAAAAACTGCAGTATTTGTTGATCACTCTATGGTAACTCTGTCATAAGCAGAGCCTGGGGACAGATTTCATCTTCTAAAATTATTTTCAGTGAGAAGGAGAAGCTGGGATCTTGATGATTGTTGAAGAATAAACAAAACAAAATACTTCAGACAGCTGACATAGGCGGTGAAGCAGTGTAAACTATCAACTTCACTGGCCCTTGCTCATCTATTCTTCTCTTCTAACTTATTTGTTGGTTTATATGATGTTTGGATTTATCCTTTTCTTTTCCCCAGCTCACACTTCAAATTTTCAGACCCAGATTATTTTTCCTTATTCCTACTCTCTGGTGGAGATACAGATCCATATAATTTGGGGTTCAATCACAGAAGGGACTCCTTATCTTCAGAAATCTCCTTTCCTCCATTTGTTATAGTCATGATGATATGAATGGTTATAGGCCAGCAAGAGGTTGGTCAGAGCTGAAGATGCTTGAAAACATTAACATTAATTCTATGTTATGGAAATGTAGTTATTCAGGCAGTGTATAGTCATTGTTAAAATATAATGTGTCAATTTAGGTAAGTATGTGTATATCTGTGTGATTTGTATAAATCATATCCAAAATCCATCATATCATTTAGTGTTAGTACACACATGTAGTCACATATAGAGAGGGAGTTTAGCATTATGAATATTTTAATCATTTATTATTTCAATAAATATTTATTCATTAAATATTTGTAGAGCACATATGATGTACAGGCCATGAATTAGGCACTGTGGGAGCTCTAAAGAAGGATTAGTCATAGATTCTTCCCTAAGTAGCATATAACCCAGGGACAGAGAAAAACCAATGGCTCAAAAATTTTACTTCCAAGTAGAGAGTTACATATACAACAAAAAGGCAAATAAAAACTGTCAAAGGAGTCTGAGAGGGAGACTAGCTCGAGGGTGTAGACTATAAAGGAGAGACATCTAGAAATGCCTCTAGAAAGAGGTATTTTTGAAATGGGCCATTCTGATAATATTTCAATAGGGGCAGCTGGTAAAGACAACATTTACATTAAAGCAAATTGTAGGTACAGTGCTCTAGAAATAAGAGTGTAAGAAGCATTATAAAGCATGTAGATTTGTCTAATTTGAATACAGCATAAGATTATAAGGGAGTCCTGGTGATGAAGATTGCTGGAGATGAAGCCTGGTCTAAAGGGATTCAGAATAAATGTAATGGTCACTGGGGAGCTTTTCAAAGAATTTGTGTATAGAAATAAGAAGAATTGAGATATCAGTTTCCTGTCCCCTTTATACATTTCTCCTCAATGTCCAGCAGAGACCTGAGTACTTAGTGGGGACCCTGTGAAAAATGATGTTTATGGCTTACATTTA
This sequence comes from Cervus canadensis, assembly GCF_019320065.1. NCBI lineage: Eukaryota > Metazoa > Chordata > Mammalia > Artiodactyla > Cervidae > Cervus > Cervus canadensis. The sequence continues at coordinate 30,349,489 of NC_057408.1, read as the reverse complement.
CTGAGCACTTATTATATGCCTGATTCTCTTCTAAACACTTGATACATAGATCATTTTACCCTCACCTTAACCTGATAAGGTTTTTGAAATAATTATGTCTCTTCTATAGCTGAAGTAATTCAAGATCAAACATTTATAGAGGAACTGTGGCTCCTGAGGCACAATGGATGAAGAGAAACTGAAGATATAGTCTTGGAAATAACTACAACAGGATGTCTGAAAAACAAAGAGGTCATTTTCATCTCATCAGTCCTAGGTGAAGAGATCAAGCCCTGAGCCTTTGGAGTGGAAGCACTGACTCCAAGACCCTAGACTACCAGAGAACTAATCCTAGGGAGTATCAAATAGTGAGACCTCCCAAAAAGGAAACCACTTGAATACAAGACCCAGCATCGCCCAACCGCCAATAGCACCCTGTGCAGGACACCTCATCTAAACAACAAACAAAACAAAAATACAAAACCATCAGCAGCAGACAGAAGTACCACTTCATTCAGCCTTGCCCATCAGAGGGGGAGGGGGGGAACTCAACACAAATCTCACTCTATACAAAGCTTACACAAACCACTGGGCAAACTTTAGGAGGGCAGAAACCAAAAAGAAGAAAGAATTCAACCTTGAAGCCTTGGAAAAGGAGACCTAAAACATAATAAGTTAAAAAAAAAATAATGAAAAGGAAGAGAAATATTACACAAATGAAGGAAAAAATTAGAAACACAGAAGTCAAAATAAATGAAGCGGTAATAGGCAAACTACCTGAAAATAATCCAGAGTAATGATAGTGATCAAAAACGTTGAAAGCAACTGAGGAAAATGCAAGAATCAATTAACAAATGCATAGCAGAATTAAAGAATAAACATACAGAGACAACACAATTACTTAAATGAAAAATACTCTATAAAGGATCAATAGCAGAATATCTGAAACAGAAGAATGAATCAGTGAACTGGAAGATAAAATGGTGGAAATAGCTTCTGAAGAGCAAAATAAAGTAAAAAGAATGAAAAGAACTGAGGGTAGTCTCAGAGACCTCTGGGATAATATCACCACACCAACATTTGAATTATAGGAGTCCCAGAAGAAGAAGAGAAAAGGAAAGAGTATGAGAAAATTTTTGAAAAGATTATACTTGAAAATTTCCCCAACATAGAAAAGGAAATAGTCAATCAAGTCCAAGAGGTGCAGAGTCCCATACAGAATAAACCCAAGGAGAAACAAGCCAAGACACGTATTAATCAAACTGAGACTAAACACAAAAAAGATATTAGAAGCAGCAAGGGAAAAACAACAAGTAACATACGAGGGAAACCCCATATGCTTAACAGCTGATCTTCCAGTAGAAACTGCAAGTCAGAAGGGAATGGCAGGATATATTTTAAGTACTGAAAGGGAAAAATCTACAACCAAGATTACTGTACCTGGCAAAGATCTCATCAAGATTGATGGAGAACTACGAAGCTTTTCAGAAAAGCAAAAGTTAAGAGAATTCAGTACCACCAAACCAGCTTTGCAACAAATGTTAAAGGGACTTATATAGTCAAGAAATACAAGAGAAGAAAAAGATCTACAAAATCAATCCCAAACAATTAAGAAAGTGACAACAGGAACATATATATCAATAATTACTTTAAGCGTAAATGGATTAAATGCTCCAACCAAGATACAGACTGGCCGAGTGGATACAAAAACAAGACCCATATATATGCTGTTCAGACCCTAAGACACATACAGATGGAAAGTGAGAGTATGGAATAATAAATTCCATGAAAATGGGAAGCAAAAGAAAGCTGCGGTAGCAATCTTCATATCGACAAAATAGACCTCAAAATAAATAATATAGATAAGGAAGGACACTACATAATGATCAAGGGATCAATCCAAGAGGAAGACATAACAAGTGTAAATATCTATGCACCCAATATTGAAAACATAAGACCTCAATGCATAAGACAAACACTAACAGACATAAAAGGAGAAACTGACAGTAACACAATAATAGTAGGAGACTTTAACACCCCACTCACGCCAATGGACAGATCATCAAAACAGAAAATTAATAAGGAAACACAAACATTTAAAGATACATCAGATGAGGTGGATCTCATTGATATCTTCAGGACATTCCATCCAAACGCAGGAAAATGCACCTTTTTCTCAAATGTACATGGAACATTCTCCATAAGAGACCACATGTTGGGTCACAAATCAAGCCTCAGTAAATTTAAGAAAATTGAAATCATATCAAGCATCTCTGGCCACAACACTATGAGACTAGATATCAATTACAAGGAAAAAAAAGCTGTAAAAAATACAAACACTTGGAGATTAAACAATACATTTCTAAACAACCAACAGGTTACTGAAGAAATCAAAAGGGAAATAAAAAAAATTTCTAGAAAAAAAATGACAATGAAAACACAACAACTCAAAACCTATGGGATGTAGCAAAAGCAGTTCTAAGAGAGAAGATTATAGCAGTACAATCCTACCTCAAGAAACAAGAAAAACATCAAATAGACAACCTAACTTTGCATCTAAAACAACTGGAAAAAGAACAACAACAAGTTAGTAGAAGGAAAGAAATCATAAAGATCTGAGCAGAAATAAATGGAAATGGAAGAAACAATAGTAAATATTAATAAAAATAGAAGCTGGTTATTTGAGAAGATAAACAAAATTGACAAACCTTTAGCCAGACTCATTAAGAAAAAAAAAAAAATGAGAGAAGAATCAATCAACAAAATTAGAAAAGAAAAAGGAGAGGTTACAACAGAAAATGCAGAAATACAAAGAATTATAAGGGACTATTATGAACAACTATATGGCAATAAAATGGATAACCTGGAAGAATTGGACAGATTCTTAGAAAAGTTCAATTCTCCAAGACAGAACCAGTAAGAAATATAAATTATGAGCAATCCAATAACAAGCACTGAAATTGCAGGTTTGATTTAAAAAATCTCCCAAAAAACAAAAGCCCAGGAGAATTCTATCAAACATTTAGAGAAGAGCTAATGACTAGCCTTCTAAAACTCTTTCAAAAAATTGCAGAGGTAGGAACACTTCCAAACTTATTCTATGAGGCCACCATCACCCTGATACCAAACAGACAAAGACAACTCACAAAAAAGAAAACTACAGGCCAATATCACCAATGAACATAGATGCAAAAATCCTCAACAAAATTTTAGCAAATAGAATTCAGTAACACATCAAAAATCTCATACACCATGATCAAGTTGAGTTTATTCCAGGAATGCAAGGATCCTTCAATATACACAAATCAAGCAATGTGATACACCATTTTAACAAATTGAAAGATTATAAACCATATGACAATCTCAATAGATGAAGAAAATCCTTTGAAAAAATTCAACACCCATTTATGATTAAAACTCTTCAAAAAATGGGCATAGAAGGAAACTACCTCAACATAGTAAAGGCCATAAATGATAAGCCTACAGCAAACATTATTCTCAATGGTAAAAAACTGAAAGCATTCCCCCTAAGATCAGGAATAAGACAAGGGTGTCCACTGTCACCAATATTATTCAACATAGTTTTGGAAGTCCTAACTACAGAAATCAGAGAAGAAATAAATAAATAAATAAAAGGAATCCAGATTGGAAAAGAATAAATAAAGCTGTCACTGTTTTCAGATGATATGATACTGTACATAGAAAACCTTAAAGACAGTATCAGAAAATTACTAGAGCTAATCAGTGAATTTAGCAGTTGCAGGATAAAAAATCAATACAAAGAAATCATTTGAATTTCTATATACTAATAATGAAAAATCAGATAGAGAAATTAAGGAATCAATCCCATTTACCATTGCAACAAAAAAATTAAAATATCTAGGAAAAAACTTACCTAAGGAGACAAAAGAACTGTACACAGAAAATTACAAGACGCTAGTGAAAGAAATCAAAGATGATATAAACAGATGGAGAGAATTCTATGTTCCTGGCTAGGAAGAATCAATATTGTGAAAATGACTATACTACCAAATACAATCTACAGATTCAATTACCATGGCATTTTTCACAGAACTAGAACAAAAAAAAATTCACAGTTCATTTGAAAACAGAAAAGACCCTAAATAGCCAAAGCAGTCTTAAGAAAAAAGAGTGGAGCTGGAAGAATCAACCTTCCTGACGTCAGATTATACTACAAAGCTACGGTCATCAAGACAGTATGGTACTGGCACAAAAACAGAAGTGTAGACCAATGCAACAAGATAGAAAGCCCAGAAATAAACCCATGCTCCTATGGATACCTGATTTTTGACAAAAGAGGGAAGAATATACAATGGTGCAAAGACAGCCTCTTCAATGAATGGTGCTGGATAAACAGGACAGCTACATGTAAAAGAATGAAATTAGAACACTTCCTAACACCATACACAAAGATAAACTCAAAATGGATTAAAGACCTAAATGTAAGACCAGAAACTACAAAACTCTTAGAGGAAAACATAAGCAGAACACTCAATGACATAAATCAAAGCAAGATCCTCTATGACCCACCTCTAGTGTAATGGAAATAAACACAAAAGTAAAGAAGTGGGACCTGATTAAACTTAAAAGCTTTTGCACAACAAGGGAAACTATAAGCAAGGTGAAAAGACAACACTCAGAATGGCAGAAAATAATAGCAAATGAAACAACTGACAAAGGATTATTTTCAAAATATACAAGCAACTCATATATCTCAATACCAGAAAGCAAACAACCCAATCAGAAAATGGGAAAAGGACCTAAACAGACATTTCTCCAAAGAAGACATACAGATGGCTAACAAACACATGAAAAGATACTCAACATCACTCATTATTAGAGAAATGCAATCAAAACTACAATGAGATATCACCTCACACCAGTCAGAATGGCCACCATCAAAAAGTCTACAAACAATAAATGCTGGAGAGGGTGTGGAGAAAAGGGAATGCTCTTGCCCCATTGACGGGAATGTAAACTGATACAGCCACTATGGAATATGGTATGGAGATTCCTTAAAAAACTAGGAATAAAACCACCACATGACCCAGAAATCCCACTGCTAGGCATATACCCCGAGGAAACCAAAACTGAAAAAGACACATGTATCCCATTGTTCACTGCAACACTATTTACAAGAGCTAGAACATGAAGCAACCTAGATGTCCATCAACAGATGAATGGATAAAGAAATTTTGGTATATATACACAATGGACTATTACTCAGCCATAAAAAGGAATGCCTTTGAGTCAGTTCTTATGAGGTGGAGGAACTTAGAGCCTTTTATACAGACTGAAGTAAGTCAGAAAGAGAAAGATAAATATTGTATTCTAACATATATACACGAAATCTAGAAATGTGGTACTGAAGAATTTATTTACAGGTCAGCAATGGAGAAACAGACGTAGAGAATAGACTTATGGACATGGGGGGAGGGGAGGGAGAGGGTGAGATGTATGGAAAGAGTAACATGGAAACTTACATTCCCATATGTAAAATAGATAACCAAGGGAATTTGCTATATGGCTCAGGAAACTCAAACAGGGGCTCTGTATCAATCAAGAGGGGTGGGATGGGGAGGGAGATGGTAGGGAGGGTCAGAAGAGAGGGGATATATGTATACCTATGGCTGATTCATGTTGAACCTTGACACAAAGCAACAGAATTCTGTAAAGCAATTATCCTTCAATTAAAAAAATAAATTTTAAAAAATAAAATAAAATAAATTATCTGAAAAAAAAAAGATGAACCATTTAAGGAAAAAAGCTTATCCAAAGTCACACAGTTTTTCATAATAGAACAGGGACACAGGACAAAGTCTTAACTAGTTTTCTCTATCGCTTCAGGACCAAAAAAAAAAAAAAAAACTATTAAAAATAAATGAAGACCTTCATACTCTTAAGAACAATACATTATGCTTTCTCGTTCATCATTAGATGACAGATGACATTAGACACAACTCACTGGACCAAGTCATAGCCTTAGTTGTTACATTCTCAATTGCTACAGGAACTGTTTGTTTGGGTCTGATTTCTACTATATCAGGAGAACATGGTGTGTTGCTAATTTGTTTTGTCACATTGAAGCCTACAAGATATGCAAAGACAGCTTGCGGGAACCACTGTTAGGCAACAGTCATCAAGAGCTGACCATCCATTATGATGACTGTGGTGTGTGACATCTGTGCCTGGTACTCACTGTGTGGCTTTGAGAGACATGGAAGAAACTGCAAATGGCCCGGATAGGTGGAAAGAGAGGTAGATTAGTCCTAGGGAGCCCTTGGGATGTGTGAAACCGCCTCCCCTTCTGCCTGCAAAATCAGAATATTTTCTCACACCGAACTAATAAAATTATTCTGCAATTGGTGGAAGAGTGGAGCTGTAGAGTGATCTGAGGTTGGTCTGCATGAGCCAAGGAAAGGGAAAATATTTATCTGCTCTTTGTAGTTATAAAGATACCTTAGTTGGAACATATAGTTCCAAAAGTCACCTTCATCTTTGAGAGTTCTTTTTGCTCTTTCCAAGTAATTATTACCTCCCTATATCTTTCTAGGAAGATATGAACTTTAGGTTTTTGAAAAGGGGCATGAACCTAGTCATATCTAGGAGTATTAATACATATTGAGTGCTCTTTAACACCAAAGCAAATCCCCCTCTAGGTCTTAGGGTCTGAGAGGCCATGTTCAAGGTATTCCAATGCTCTAATCTCATTTCTTCATCTCTAATGTGGAGACAAGATCATCTATGTAATAGATTAGTGCTCAGTCGCTCAGTCATGTCTGACTCTTTGCAACCCCATGGACTGTAGCCCACCAGGCTTATCTGTCCATGGAATTCTCCAGGCAAGAATACTGGAGTGTGTTGCCATTTCTTACTCCGGGGGTCTTCCTGACCCAGGGATCGAACTGGCATCTCTTGCATCTCCTGCATTGGCAGGCAGGTTCTTTACCACTAGCACCACCTGGGAAGCCCATGTGATAGAGTTCAAATGAGGTGCTGTAGATGAAAGAATTTTTTAAACATTAAAGTACAAAATGAATCTGTGTGTGTGTTCACACAAGCTTTTGTGTGCACACATTTGTTTCTAAGCAGTGATAAATTGTAGTTCAGTTTACACTGTTTCTGAAAAGTTGTGTCTCAGACTACAGAGCCAGGTTATGGGGGCTCAGTATAATTCCAGACACACCTGTCTGTAGATGCTTTATCACTGGGATGGATTATTCTTTGTCAACTTTTAATAGAGTCAAAAGAACGAATGAGCCAACCCTTCCCCTACTCTTGCTTCCTGTTTCTGGGTCCACTGGAGAAGAGAGGAATGAGTTTTTAGGGAAGCATTAACATAAATTTTTAGAATTAATTTAGATGAGATTACATGAAATGATAATTGGTGCCATAAGTCTAGACACACATTTCTTCCACAGGCATTTATGTTTGCTTGAGGCTTCCCAGGTGGCTCATGGTAAAGAATCCATCGGCAATGAAGAAGGCTGAGGAGACATGGGTTCAGTCCCTGGGTTGGGAAGAGTCTCTGGAGAAGGAAACAGCAACCCATCCAATATTCTTGCTTGGAAAACCCCATGGTCAGAGGAGCCTGGCAGTCTAGGTCCACAAGGCCTCGAAGAGTCACAGCTTAGTGATTGAGCACACATCTATGCACACAGCCTCTCTAACAAAGTACCACAAAGTAGCTTAAATGTTACAAATTTATTATTTTACAGTTCAGAAGGTAAGATGTGTCTCTGGGTTGAAATCAAGACATAGGCAGAGACTCCAGTACTTCTTCTGGAGTCTCTAGGGGAGAATTCACTATTTGCCTTTTCCATTTTCTGAGGGCTACCCCTGTTCCTCGGTTGGTAGTCCTCTTCCGTCTTTGAAGACACCAACCACATCAATAAAACATCTGCATCTGTCATCATATCTTCTCTGACTCTCCTACTTCCCTCTTTCCTTTATGAGAATCCATGTGAACATGGTGGAAGTCTGCCAGATAATCTAGGATGACTACTTCATCACAAGATCCTTAATTTAATCATGTCTTAAAGCACACAATCCATTTTTGTAATGCAATATAATGCACTAACATTATAATATTATATATCCACATATTCCAGAGACTAACTAGTTTTCTCTACTGACTCTTAACAGATAAATGTTTGTTTAAAAAATAGATATATGAACATCTGTTCATAGGACCAATAATGGGAGGACCATATTCTGCCTACCAAATAGTTTTGGTCTGTTTTGTTTTCTGTTTTATTCTTGCCCCAGCCCAGCATGTCACTGGGCTTTAATCTTTGTTCTGTCTGTTTTCTATTTCTTCCCTTCCCAGCCCTGCATTGTTGCTGGACCTCTGAGATATCATACCAGTTTTGAAATAACTCTCGCCAAGGGGCAGAGTTGCTTACCTAGTGAGGGAAATACTCTAAGGACACTTGAAAGAGGACATTGATTGCATGGTCTAGGCTTTCACTTTTCAGAGGTTTTCCCCTCTTTAGACCCTAGCTGGGTTGCTCTTCATCCTAGCTTTATAGAGTCAGGCTAAAATCGGGTAAACACATTCTGAATTTCTCCATTTGAGACTGTAACCTCCCAAAAGGACAGGGATAACAGTGACCTTATGTCCTTCCAGAATTTCAACCTTGTTTTTAACACAGATTCAGTACATACGGGTTGCTTAATAAAACAGAATACTTATGATTCTGACATGATTATTCCTATAACCACAGCCAAAGAAAAATGGTGCTGAAGAAAAGATTTTTATTATATTTTATTTTACCCTCAAAATCTAATTCAGAGCATGGGAAGAAATGCCCTAGCAGAGCCAAATTTTATGTTTATTAGCTTAATTGGACATTAGTGCCATAGCCACCTCTTCCCACTCTACAGCGAGAATGACCCTCTTCCTGTATTATCATCAATAAGACACGATGATGGCCTGGCTGGGATTGACCAGACGGTAACTGAGCTCTGGGTCCCTTGGGCAACAGGGTGACTTTTATTTACAGTGACAAGATGATCTTTACACTTGTTTCTCTTTGGACTGTACACACACAGCTCTATACATAAGCCAAAACACAGCCAGGCCAGCTCTTTCTGCTCTGCACTTTACTTAGCTGACTAGGTGTCAGCATTAATTTCTTGACTGTGGGGAAGTTTCATCTTCCTTGCCCTAGGGATGTTTTCTTGACCTCTCCAGTCCTGTGATTGGGAACGGTTTGGTCTTTCCTCATAAGCTCCAAACATTTTCTTTCTTTTCCATTGTAATTATTATCTCCTGTGACATTTACAAGGACCTGCTCTGCTGTAGCTGAAGCTATAAACATGCAGGGAGCCTTGGTAACCCAGAATGCTTTTCTGCTTGAACATGCCAGGTAATAACTACAGGAGCTTTCAGCATTAATTTCTGAATAACTGTCCAGCTTCAAAAGCTGCCTACCAGCAGCACCTTTCTCAGTTGGGCTCCTCAGGAATATGTTTGACAGAATTATAGTTAAGGATAATTATTTAAATAGAACAGTTAATTGTTCAAATCTACAAGCGCCCTCATTAAAAAAAAAATGTAAGAGAATACAAATCACATCATGGATGGAAAAAAGTTTGTACTGGAGTTGGTTTTAAGACTCAAGTCAGTGGTGAGAATAGTTCCAGTATAAACATAAACATAAACGGAACTCAGATAAAAAATAAGTTGCAACATCTTTGACAAATCATTCACTTCTTTAAAATTTTATTTCCCTGACTTGCAGAAGAGTCCCTTGGACAGCAAGGAGGTCCAATCAGTCCATCCTAAAGGAAATCAGTCCTGAATATTCACTGGAAGGACAAACGCTGAAGCTCCAATACTTTGGCCACCTGATGAGAAGATCCAACTCATTGGAAAAGACCCTGATGCTTGGAAAGATTGCAGGCAGGAGGAGAAGTGGACGACAGAGGATGAGATGGTTGGATGGCATCACCGACTTAATGGACACGAGTTTGAGTAAACTCCTGGAGCTGGTGATGGACAGGGAGGCCTGGCGTGCTGCAGTCCATGGGGTCACAAAGAGTCAGACACGACTGAGCAGCTGAACTGAACTGAACTGAACTTGCAAGAGAAACTTTTTAGCCTAACTCATCCTTAAGGTCTCTTTTAGTTCTAATATTCTGGAAATAAATGAATAACCACCCAGCACCTTTCAATTTTTATTAATATTTTCTGTGGAAACATTTCTTCTGTGGTCCTGCTGATCTCCATGCTCACATATTTTCCCTACCTAACCATAGGCAAGAACATGCTGGGATCAGCAGGTATTTGCCCTCATCCATGAGGAAATTCACTCATTCTTTCATTCATTCAGTGGCTGTGAAGGGAAGTGAGGAGAACACTCAGTTGGTCTTCATTTACCAAGGTGCTTCTCTAAAGAGCAGCAACTTAGCAGTTAACATGGTCAATATTCTAAAGATATTTTGATTAAAAAGTTTTATCTTTGGGCAGTGGAACTTTGTTTTCAAGAGAGTTAAACACTATTTGTCAAGGGACATATAACTATCCATTTTCCAAAAGTTCACTAACTTTCCTTCACTGCCTTTGCTCTCCTAGATTCTCCTGAAGTTAAGAAATTTGCCCTTTGTTTCCACAGAGAGTTTGTACATAAAGGGAGTTTTCTGGGTTCTTTGGCCACTACTTCTGAGCATTAACACTCCTTGTGTCCCCCACTCCTCAGGACACATGTGTTCTGTTCACTGTGCATGTCTGATGATTCCCTGGCCTGTCTCCACTCTGATTTCTAGCCTCCAAGAACTCCATGCTCTCATTTACAGCAGGAGAACGCGTGCCATGTGACTTAATTCCTGATTAAAAAAAAAAATTCTTGTCTTTAAAAATATGTTTTTTTCAACAAGGTAATGTGGCCACTGAAAACTAAATTTGCCGTACTACTTCTACTCTGGAAATAGTAAGTGATCAATGAATATTTGGATGGTTCATAACTTCTATCACTTGGGAGCAATAATCACAGATAAATTTTGGTCCATATTGTTCTGAAGGTGGAGTCCCTGAGACAGAAGCATCAGCATCATCCGGGGTCTCTTGGAAATCAGAATTCTCAGGCTGCATCCCAGACTTAAGGAGTAAGAGATTAGAGCCGTGTGACACAGCTCTCTGTGGTTCAAAGATCCTCAAATGTGATTCTTAAAAAAAAAAAAAAAAACTTTCAATTTCATATTCGATTATAGCTGATTAACAATTAACAATGTTGTTATAGTTCCAGGTGGACAGCAAAGGGACTCAACTGTACACATACATGTATCCATTCTCCCCCAAACTTCCCTCCCATCCAGGCTGCCATATAACATTGAGCAGAGTTTCACGTGCTATGCAGTAGGTCATTGTTGGTTATCAGTTTTAAATACAGCAGAGTGTACATGTTGATCCCAAACTTCCTATCTCTTCCCCTCACTCTTTGCCCCCTGGCAAGCATAAGTTTTTTTCTCTAAGTCTGTGAATCTGTTTATGGTTCATAAATAAGTTCATTTGTATAATTTCTTTTTCTATTCTACCTATAAGAAATGTCATATGATATCTCTCCTTCTCTATCTAGCTTACTTCACTTAGCATAACAATCTCTAGGTCCATTAATGTTGTTACCAATGGCATTATTTCATTCTTTTTAATTGCTGAATAATATATTCTATTGTGTATATGTACCACATTTTATTTATTCATTCCTCTGTTGATGGACATTTAGGTTGTTTCCATATCTTGGCTATTGTAAACAGTGTTGCAATGAAAATTGGGGTGCATATATCCTTTTGGACCATATTTTTCTCTGGTTATATGCCCAGGAGTGAGATTGCAGAGTCATATGTTAGCTATATTTTTAGTTTAGTTTTGTTTTTTTTTCAAAGGAGCCTCCATACTTGTTCTCCATAGTGACTGTACCAATTTACATTCGCATCAACAGTGTAGAAGGATTCATTTCTCTCCATCCCCTCTCTAGCATTTGTTGTTTGTGTATTTTTTTATGATAACCATTTTGATTGGCGTGAGGTGATATCTCATTGTAGTTTTGATTTGCATTTCTCTAATAATTAGTGATGTTGAGCATCTTTTCATGTGCCTTTTGGCCATCTGTTTGTCTTCTTTGGAGAAATGTCTGTTTAGATCTGCCCGTTGTTTTGATTGGGTTGCATTTTTTTGATGATGCTAAGCCTTATGAGCTGTTTGCAAGTTTTGTACACTAATTACTTGTTGGCCACATCATTTGCAAATATTTTCTCTCACTCTGAGGGTTGTCTTTTAGTTTTGTTTATCATTTCTTTTGCTGAGCAAAAGCTTTTGAATTTAAATGGGCCCCATTTGTTTATTTATGGCTGCATTTCCATCTGAGAGATGTATTGAAAAGGATATTGCTCTGATCTATAGCAGAGAGTGTTCTATGTTTTCCTCTAGGAGGTTTTTTAGTGTCCTGTCTCACATTTATGTCTTTAATCCATTTTGGGCTTATTTCTGTGTATGGTGTTAAAGAATGATCTAGTTTCATAACTTACATGTAGTTCTCCAATTTTCCCAGCACCATTTGTTGAAGAGATTGTCTTTCCAGTTGTGTAGTCTTGCCTCCTTTGTCAGAGACAGATAACTTATTTATTTAGATAAATAATTTATAGATGATATTTAATTGTTATCATAGATATTTATTTTTCATAAATATATATATTTATATTTATATATAGATATTTATTTTTTATCATAGATAAATAATTGGTTTATTTCTGACCCTTCTATCTTGTTTTATATATCTATTTTGTGCAGTCCCATACTATATTGATGACTATAGCTCTGTAGTATAGAATACCTAGGAATAAACCTAAGGAGACAAAAGACCTATATTTTGAAAACTATAAGATGCTGATGAAAGAAATTGAAGGCACAGGTGGAAAGACACACCACAATCATGGATTGGAAGAATCAATATTGTCAAAATGACTATACTATGGCAAGGCAATCCACAGATTCAATGCAAAACCTAACAAATTACGTTAGATTTTTCACATAACTAGAACAAATTATCTTAAAATATGTATGAAGACACAAAAGACCCTGAAGAGCCAAAGCAATCTTGAGAAAGAAGGAGCTGGAGGAATTAGGCTACCTGAATTAAGACTATACTACAAAGCTACAGTCACCGGTGATTCTGATTTACACTAATATTTGAGTATCACAGTCACAGACTGATTTCCGAATCCCTAAAGATATCGGTAGTCTCTCAGAACTAAGCCAAACGTAGTAAAACTTTGTTATTTATAGTGGAAATATGCAATGAATTAAGTTGTGGTTTCATTTGTTGTCGTGGTTTATTCATGAGGATAAAATGTCACCTAGGCCCTCACCTGCCAGTACAGTGGACTTGGCAGGCATGAGTAGGGGTTTTCCAAAGAAAATGTTCATTGACTTATATAAATGAAAAACATTACTAATATTATCATCTTACTGTAAGCTAACTTTTAGTCACTTAAATGTGGTTAAAGCACTGGGATCTGAGGCTATCCTGTCAGTCACTGCATGGACACTGCACTGGTTCCACTGCTTTAGCTGAGGTGATAGATATGCCTTCCTCTCTTTCTACCCCTGGAGATTCCTCCAATTGGACATTCTAGAGAGAAGACAGCATATGTTCAGTTACCCCGTTGTCTCTAATTCTTTGCACCCCCATGGACTGCAGCATATCAGACTTCGCTGTCCTTCACCATCTCCTAGGGTTTCCTCAGACTCATGTCCATTGAGTTGGTGATGCCATCCAACCATCTCATCCTCTAGCATCCCCTTCTCCTCCTGCCTTCACTTTTTCCCGTCATCAGGGTCTTATCCAATGAGTCAGTTGTTCACATCAGGTGGCCAAGTTATTGGAGCTTCAGCTTCAGCATCAGTCCTTCCAATCAAAATTCAGGTTTGATTTCCTTTAAGATTGACTGGTTTGATCTCCTTGCTGTCAAATGCACTTTCAAGGGTCTTCTCCAGCACCACAGTTCAAAGGCATCAATTCTTTGGCATTCAGCCTTTTTTATTGTTCAGATCTCACATCCATACACGACTACTAGAAAAACCATAGTTTTGACTATATGGACCTTGGTAGGAAAAGTAATGACTCTGCTTTTCAATACACTCTCTAGGTTTGTCATAGCTTTTATTCCAAGGAGCAAGTGTCTTTTAATTTCATGGCTGTAGTCACCATCTGCAGTGATTTTGAAGACCAAGAAAATAAGGTCTGTCACTGTTTCCACTGTTTCCCCATCTATTTGTATGACGTGAAGGAACAGATGCCATGATCTTCATTTTTTAAATGTTGAGGTTTAAGCCAACTTTTTCACTCTCCTCTTTCACCTTCATCAAGAGACTCCTTAATTCCTCTTCATTTGCTACACATGGATGGTGTCATCTGCATACCTGAGGTTATTTATATTTCTCCCAGCAATCTTGATTCCAGTTTGTGCTTCATCCAGCCCAGCATTTCACACGATGTACTCTGCATAGAAGTTAAATAAGTAGAGTGACAATATACAGCCTTGACGTACTCCATTCCCAATTTTGAACCAGTTTGTTGTTCCATGTCTGGTTATAACTGTTGCTTCTTGACCTTCATATAGGATTCTCAGTAAGCAGGTAAGGTGAGCTGGTATTTCCATCTCTTGAAGAACTTCCCACACTTTGTTGTGATGCACACAGTCAAAGTGTTTAGCGTAGTCAATAAAGCAGAAGTAGATGTTTCTCAAGAATTCTCTTGTTTTTTTTTTTTCTTCTATGATCCAACAAATGTTGGCAATTTGATCTGTTTCCTCTGCCTTTTCTAAATCCAACTTGTACATCTGGAAGTTCTCATTTCACATACTATTGAAGCCTATCTTGAAGGATTTTGAGCATTACTTCGCTAGCATGTGAAATGAGTGCAATTGTGTAGTAGTTTCAGCATTCTTTGACATTGCTTTTCTTTGGGATTGGAATGAAAACTGACCTTTTCCAGTCCTGGGGCCACTGCTAAGTTTTCCAAATTTACTGGCATATTGAGTGCAGCACTTTTACAGCATCATCTTTCAGTATTCTTTCTCTGTGTTTAATCTCTGTTAGCTTGATTAATATGTGTCTCAATGTGTTTCTCCTTGGGTTTATGCTGTAAGGGACTCTTTTTACTTCTTGGACTAGGCTGGCTATTTCCTTTCCCATATTGGGGAAGTTTTCAACTATAATTTCTTCAAAAATTTTCTCAATGACTTTCTTTTTTTCTTCTTCCTCTGGGATCCCTATAACTCGAATGTTGGTATTTTTAATATTGTCCCAGAGATCTCTGAGGCTATCCTCAATTATTTTCATTCTTTTCCCTTTATTCTGCTCTTCAGCAGTTATTTCCATCATTATATCTTCCAGTTCACTTATCCATTCTTCTGCCTCAGTTATTCTGCTATGGGTTTCTGCTAGAGCATTTTTGGGTTTTGCCCTTGGAGGGAAAGGTTGGTTGAGTGGTTTGTATTGATTCTTATTAGGGGTACCTTGTGTCTGTGTTCTAAAGGGAGGAAATCAAGCAGATATTTACAGAAATAATAGGACATATACACACACTTCCCTGATGGTTCAGTCTGTAAAGGCTCCACCTGCAGTGTGGGAGACCTGGGTTCAATCCCCGGGTCGGGAAGATATCCTGGAGAAGGGAATGGCTAGCACTCCAGTATTCTTGCCTGGAGAATTCCACAGACAGAGGAGCCTGATGGGCTACAGACAATGGGATCACAAAGAGTCAGACACAACTGAGTGACTAACACTTTCACTTCAGAGCATTTTTAGTTTCAATAATTGTGTTATTCATCTCTGCTTATTCTTTATTTCTTCTATGTCCTTGGTGATTGTATTAAGTGTGTTCATTGTTTCTTTTCTGCTGATGGGTGGGGCTGTTTTCCCTCCCTGTAGTTTGGCCCGAGGCCATTCTATGGTAGGGGCAATGGCAGTAATGGCAGCCTCCTTCAACACACGGGCCTCCCAGGACTGTCGTGGTCAGCGCTGCTGACCCCGCAGCAGGCCACTGTTGACCCACGCCTCTGCCAGAGACTGCGAGCACACACAGGCAAGTCTGGCTCAGTCTCTTGTGGGGTCACTGCTCCTCTCTCCTGGGTTCCAGGGTATGCAAGGGTTTGTTTGTGCCTTCCAAGAGCCTCTGTTTTCTCAGTTCTGTGGAAGTTCTGTAATCAAATCCTGCTGACCTTCAAAGTCAGATTCCCTGGAGGTTCGCAGTCCATTTGCTGGATCCCCAGGTTGTGAAGTCTGTCATGGGGCCTAGAACTTTGGCAGTGGTGTGTGGACTTCTTTGGTATAATTGTTCTCCAGTTTGTGAGTCACCCACCTGGAGGCTCTATAGTGGAACGACCTCTATAATGGCGACCTCCTTCAAGAGGACTTGTGTCACACACTGTACCTCCCAGGTCTGCTGTTGCCAGAGCCTGTCTCCACACGGCAGGCCATGGCAGACTCATGCCTCCTCAGGAGACCCTCAAACACCCAAAGGCAGGTCTGACTCAGTCTCCTGTGGAGGTCACTGCTCCTTTCCCTCAGTCCTGGTGTGCACAAGGTTTTGTTAGTGCCCTCCAAGCACCTCTGGTGGGAATGAGGTTTGATTTTAAATGTAATTTCACCCCTCCTACTGTCTTGTTGTGGCTTCTCCTTTGCCCTTGGTCATGGAGTATCTTTTTGTGGTGGGTTCCAAAATTATCCTGTCAATCATTGCTCAGCAGCTAGTTGCAATTTTGGTGTTCTCACAGGAGAAGATGAGTGCACATTCCTCTACTCCACCATCTTGCACTTCATGTGCTAGCCTATGAAAAATCCTTATATATGATCAATATCCATTGTATGAAAATATTGGATTTTCTATATCCATTCTAATGGAGGACGGTGTGTAACATTTGTTGCTTTATTTTACTTGCTTATTTTTATTTTTATTGCTTTAAAGTACACACAATCTGGTTTCTGCTGGTGGATCTTTGGATATGTGTTGCTTCAATCAGTAACCCTGAAAAATGAATATGATTCCACAGAGGCCCTGAAAAGATGTGGGTTTCTGTTACTGTGTGTGTTTGTGCATGGACAAACATTATTACAGGAGAGAATGAAGAGGAATACTTATTCTCCTAAAATACTTCACCAAGATTCCTGGGAGTTAATTACTTTTTCTGAGAAATTAGCCTTGATTTGCCACTGGGTTACTGACAGGTAATGCTTTCATCTGGTAGCACCACCTAGAAGCAATTGCCTTCCGCTGCTTACCTGTGAGTCAGGTATTTATTGACTTCGCCAAAAAGGTTGTCAGTTTATAAATAAAAATAAAAGACATTTTCATTTTCACCAAGAACTTGATTGAACAATGTATTCACCATTTTGTTCCATAATCTTCTGCCACTTTTTCAGGCAACTTCATAATTCCATTTTTCCAAAACTTTTTATCTTTTTGAGCAAAGAATTGTTTCTCATGCCTTTTACAGTCTTTCAAGAAATGGAAAATTTTTCCACTAAGAGAATTTTATAAAGACCAAAATAAATGGACATCCAAAGGTGCAATGTCCAGTGAAAATGGCAGATGATTCAGAACTTCCAAGCGAAGCTGTATTAGTTTTTGCCTGTCATCAAAAAATGTGGTCTCATTATCCTGAAGGAAAATCATGTGTTTTCTGTTGTCTAATTCCAAATCCTGTCAAGTGCTGCTTTCAGTTGGTCTAATTGTGAGTGGTACTTTTTGGAATTAATTGCTTGACTTTCCAGAGGAGCTCATAAGTCTCAGAAGGCTCCTAACTCCCCCATATGCACAACATTACCTTTTCTAGATGAATATCAGCCTTTGGTGTAGCTGGTGGTGATTCATTTTACTTGCACCATGATCTATTCTATTCCACATTGTTACACAGTATCCAATTTTCACCACAGATCAATTTGTTTTAAAAGCAGAACTTTTTGCTACATTTAAATAGAGACTACCACATGGAAATAAAGTCAAGAAGGTTATGTGCAAACATCAATGTGATAAACATAGCCAACCTGGTGCGAATGATTTTCAGTGCTTGCTTTGAATATTTTGAGTATGTTGTCTATCTCCAGCATTGTATAGCATTGATTGTTCTCAATTAATTTCTTGATTTGATCACTATCAACTTCAACTGGTCTTCCAAACTGTGAAGCATCACCCAGCAAGAAATCTCCAGCATGAAACTTTGCAAACCACTTTGACACATGCAATCAGCCACAGCACCTTCTCCACACACTGCACAAATCTTTTTGCTTCAGTTGCATTTTTACTTTTCTTGAAATAATAAAGCATAATATGTGGGAAAAGTTGCTTTTTTCCATCTTCACTATTAAAATGGTACACAAAAAATTCACCAATTTTGACATTTTAAATGCATGCTGATACAACAGCTGTCATAATACAATCTAACAAATTTGTTTCAATGAAGTTAAAGATAACTAACCACTACTAGAGACATGTTACAGGAAAAAAAAATAATAATAGCAGAACTTTTGACCATGCTAACCACTATAGGAGCAAGTACACCATCAGAATATGAATTTTTACTTAAAGTGATGCACATGCATGGACAGGACGAGGCACATACACTGCAGAGATTTGAGAGGTTCCTGTGTGTGTGCTCAGTTGCTTAGTCATGGCCTATTCTTTGTGACCCAGTGGACTGTAGACTACCAGGCTTCTCTGTCCATGGCATTTCCCAGGCAAGAATAATGGAGTGGGTTGCCATTTCGTTCTCCAGGGCATCTTCTTGACCTGGGATTGAACTCATGTCTCTTACATCTTCTGCATTGGCAGGTGGATTCTTTACCACTGGGCCACCAGGGAAGCCCTTGAGAGAATCCTAAGAACAACTGATTCATTAAATCAATACAAAATGCTAGTATCTCTTCTCTACTTACACCATGTTAGGCAGACAACAGATGCATGCTTTCCTGCCTCTTTGGGAGCAAACAATTAAACTGAGATTTCAGGCAAAGGAATGGAAGCAAGAAAGGAAGGGAGGGAACAGGGAAGGGAGAGAGGAGAGAAGGAGAGAGAGAGAAATGGAAGGAGGGAAGGAGAAAAGGCAGGAGGGAGAATGGGACGATGAAAAGGAAATTAAAGGTGATGCCTGACTGTATAGAAAGAATCATATATAATATAGGAGTTCAGAAAACTAAGAGTTTGTATGAAGTGAATAAACAAATAAAGATTCCTAAAAGAGTGAGACTTAAGTTGCCCTAAAGGAAGAACACAAGGTAAAAGAAAGTGTTTCCTGCCAAACAGGGACTTCTCTAGGAATTCGTTCTCTTCTGACCCGGGCAGAAAATGAGAAGAGCAGATGGAGAGCTCTTCTATGTAAAGCATCCTAACTATTTAGCTCCTGCCAGTGAACAGATAAATTATTTCGCCACTTAGCCTCGATCTTCCAGTGCCTTTTGATACTGTAGAAAGGACATTTTTACTGCAGGCAAATTAATCTATTCCTTTTTCTAAAAAAAATTAAAATAGATTTCTATTGATATTTTTAAAGTGTCTGTTAATCCCTGTGCAAACTGCCAAATCATGTGTTAAATTTAAAAGTAGAGCTGAACACTTAAAACTCATCAGACTGTAATGATTGAGCTCAGACTTGAAAAAGAAAGAAATATGAATGGATGCAAGGCACAAGGCCTAAGTTAACTAGATCCCTCCAATTTTTGTGGCATCAGACAGATTACAGACACTTTATGGAACTGACACCATTCATCCATTGATTTCCACTAAGAATACCATAATTGGAACACTATACAGTCAATAAGAAAATTGTATCTTCTTAACAATTCTAAGGTAGAAAGAAATTACAAATAAGAAATTAAGTAAAAATCTTTCTCTTCAATAGTGGTAGGGAACTGGAATATGTATTTTAAAGAAGCAGGTGTTTTAATATTTCCAAGATCTTTTGAAATAAAATTTAGCAAATTAGGCTTCTGAACCACCTACTGTAAAAGTTTAACTTGAAACCCATAAATTGGTCAATAGTATAGTTCTTCTCTGTATCCCAATTCATTATAAAGTCACTCCTTCCTCCCTACCTGGTTAATAAGTTACTAATATCCCTGGGCATAATTTATCTATCACATAAACTTACATAGTTATTCAATATTAGGTGCATATTTTTTAGTAAATCAGGTTGTCATTAGACACAATCTCCATCTGAATGGGATCTAAAACCTAGTAGCGCATGAAAGGTGAATACTTAGGAGACATATTACAAATCAAAACAAGATTCAGTAACCAAATCCTAAAAGATAATGCTGAGAAAGTGCTGCACTCAAAATGCCAGCAAATTTGGAAAACTCAGCATTGCCACAGGACGGGAAAAGGTCAGTTTTCATTCCAATCCCAAAGAAAGGCAAAGTCAAAAGACGTTCAAACTACCATACAATTGCACTCATCTCACACAGTAGCAAAGTAATGTTCAAAATTCTCCAAGCAAGGAAGCTTCAACAGTACGTGAACCCAAAATTTCTAGGTGTTCAAGCTGGATTTAGAAAAGGCAGAGGAACCAGAGATCAAATTGCCTATATCCATTGGATCATAGAAAAAGCAAGAGAGTTCCAGAAAAACATATACTTCTGCTTTACTGACTACACCAATGACTTTGATTGTGTGGATCACAACAAACTGGAAAATTCTTAAAGAGATGGGAATGCCAGACCGCCTTATCTGCCTCCTGAGAAATCTGTATGCAGGTCAAGAAGCAACAGTTAGAACCAGACATGCAACAACAGACTGGTTACAAATAGGGAAAGAGCTATGTCACTTCATGGCAAAGAAATGAGGGAAAAATGGAAATAGTGACAGACTTTATTTTCTTGGGCTCCAAAATCACTGTAGATGGTGACTACAGCCACAAAATTAAAACATGCTTGCTTCTTGGAATAAAAGCTATGACCAATCTAGACAGCATATTAAAAAGCAGAGACATTACTCTGCCAACAAAGGTCCATCTAGTCAAAGCTATGTTTTTTTCCAGTAGTCATGTATGGATGTGAGAGTTGGGCCATGAAACTGAGCACTGAAGAACTGATGCTTTTGAACTGTGGTGTTGGAAAAGACTTCTGAGAGTCCCTTGGACTGCAAGGAGATCAAACCAGTCAATCCTAAAAGAAATCAGTCCTGAATATTCTTTGGAAGGACTGATGCTGAAGCTGAAACTCCAACTGACCACCTGATGCAAAGAACTGACTCATTGGAAAAGACCTGATGCTGGGAAAGATTGAAGGCAGGAGGAGAAGGGGGATGATAGAGCATGAGATGATTGTATGGCATCACCAACTCGACAGACATGATTTTGAGCTAGCTCAGGAGTTAGTGATGGACAGGGAAGCCTGGCCTGCTGCAGTCCATGGGGGCAGCAGAGTCGGATAGGACTGAGTGACTGAACTGAAGTTTTTTATATTATAAATTTTTAAAAGTAAGTGACAATACAAGAGGCTTTTTAAAATCATCTTGTATAAGACTTTGAACACAATATGTACTCATTAAACATGTGTTGAATGATAAACTATATCAACAAAGATAATAGTATGTGGTGATTTCATTGCTAAGTCATGTCTGACGCTTGTCACCCCATGGATAGTAGCCTGAAAGTCTCCTCTGTCCATGGGATTCTCCAGGCAAGACTACTGGAGTGGGTTGCCATTTCCTTCTCCAGGGGATCTTCCCAACTCAGGAATTGAACCCTGGTCTCCTGCATTGCAGGTAGATTCTTGAGCAAGTGAGCTATGAGGGAAGTCTGATAGTATAGAGAATGACAATTTATAAGTAAGCTAAAATAGCCAATGGAGGATTCATTAAGGAAAATTGCTTAGACTTAGGACAAACACCTTTGTA
Organism: Cervus canadensis; assembly: GCF_019320065.1. Classification (NCBI taxonomy): domain Eukaryota; kingdom Metazoa; phylum Chordata; class Mammalia; order Artiodactyla; family Cervidae; genus Cervus; species Cervus canadensis. The sequence goes on along the minus strand of NC_057408.1, from coordinate 30,327,593 downwards.
ATATGTTGGATTTAGAAAGACAAAAAGGAATGGAATAAGCATCACAGATGAAAGAAGATAAGCAAAATCTTAGACTTGGACTCTTCAGTATCACAGCCACTAGTCACACATGGCTAATTCACTAGGCCACATTTCAAATGCTCAGTAGCCACATGTGGCTAGTGGTGACCATACTGGACTGAGCAGATGTAGAACACATCCATCATCATAGACATCTCCATTGAATAGCATTGTCTTAGACTCTTGGAAAGGTATTATGTGCATGTATGTACATGAGTTTTTGTTCATCTGCATGAGTGTGTGTGTGTGTGTGTGTGTGTGTTGAGAGGGTGAAAAGTTTGGCCAATTGACTTTCTGTAAATCCATTTTCTTACCTCTAAAATGAGGAAGGACACAATATGAACTATATTTCTCCAATTCTAAAACTCTGTGTCTACATAGTAAAGTCAGTAATACAACTGGCTTGTATATAGGAAAGTGAAAGAGAAATTTTAGAAAGAAAAATAGAAAGGGACAATAGAGAAGACTTAAAATAGTTTGTTCCCATTCTGTGGGTGATAGTGAGCCACTTTAATTCAGTTCAGTCACTCAGTCGTATCCTACTCTTTGCGACCCCATGGACTGCAGCATGCCAGGTTTCCATGTTCATCACCAACTCCCAGAGTTTACTCAAACTCATGTCCCTTGAGTCAGTGATGGCATCCAACCATCTCATCCTCTGTCATCCCCTTCTCCTCCTGCCTGCAATCTTTCCCAACATCAGGGTCTTTTCCAATGGATTAGCTCTTCTCATTAGGTGGCCAAAGTATTGGAGCTTCAGATCCAGCCTCAGTCCTTCCAATGAATATTCAGGACTGATTTCCTTTAGGATGGACTGGTTTGATCTCCTTACAGTCCAAGGGACTCTCAAGAGTCTTCTCCAACACCACAGTTCAAAAGCATCAATTCTTCACTGCTCAGCTTTCTTTATAGTCCAACTCTACATCCATACATGATTACTGGAAAAACCATGGCTTTAAGTAGATGGACCTTTGTTGGCAAAGTAATGTTTCTGTTTTTTAATATGCTGTCTAGGTTGGTCATAACTTTTCTTCCAAGGAGCAAGCATGTTTTAATTTCATGGCTGCAGTCACCATCAGCAGTGATTTTGTAGGCCAAGAAAATAAAGTCTGTCACTGTGAGTCACTAGCAGCCTTTGAAGAAGAAACTATCTTAGTCAGTGTTACTGTCATCTGTATTTTGAAATTTCCCTCTCATTTATGTCACACTTTTCTCCCATTTCTCAGCTATTATTGGGAAATCACATCCCCTTCCTTTTTTGTAATTTCCAGAGGCATCATTGGAATCTTCTGGGAAGCTGATAGGCTTAGGAGTACAAATTATTTTATTATGAAACTATCTCTCTGGAAATTTTTTTTTTTAAAGTGAGGAGAGAAGAAAATTAGGCAGGGGAAGCCTTAGCCTCTGTGGAGAACTGAAACCATTGACAGAAGAAAGAAAGTAGGATTGGGCAGGAAGAGACTCAGATGATGACATAGATCTAACAAATCCTCAACTACTCTGATGGGAAGCTCAGAACCAGGATGGACCATTCAAGGAGTCCTTCACTGGAAAAAAATAGCAAAGCACTGGGGCCCCTGCTGGAAGTCCCCAGTAATGGATATAATCAGTTGCAATAGTTGCACTGAGAAAAATAACTATATGATTTGGGTAGAAATGAAAAAGATTTCTTTTATACTGTATATTCTTTCATATTTTTTTTAAAATTTTGTATCATGTATATGTATTAGCCTACATTAATAGCTGCAAGGAATTGCTTTCTGATATATCACCATTTATGTAACAAGTCCAATATATTGGGCATTGAGTTTTAATACATTGTAATTAAAACAATTTTGCAGAAATATTCTTGCATTTATATCTTTAGCACAAGTGCTGATATATCTGTGGAATAAACACTAAGAAATTCCATTCTGGCTTAAATGGAATGTGACTTTTCCCTAAATGATATTCCACAAATATCTTCCATAAGGCCCTAATGCCATCCGTAATGGAATGAGGGTGCTTTATCTTTGTAATAATTAATATCCTGGACTATTTATATTTTTGAGTGTTTTTAATCTATTAGATGGAAAATGGTAAGCATTATGGCTTTACTTTTTACTTTCCTTTTTTTAAAGAGGTTGAGCATATTTGTTAAAAAGCTATTTCTTTCTTTATAAAATATGTATTGGTCTGTTTTCCCGTTTTTTCTATTGTATCACCAGCTTTTTTTCTTATTAATCTATAGATGCTTTTTATATATTAAGTAACATGCCTTTTTGTCTATCATATAAATTGAATTTTCTAATTAGCTTATCATTTTCCTTACGAATATCTTATGTTTTTATGTAGAATTTCATTTTGTTCTATTATGTTGACTACATAGATATGTTCCTGGTAAAATCTTTGGGAGTGATAAATATGCTCATTATCTTGATTATTTATAAATACACATATGTCAATCATATCAAATTATGTACTTTAAATATGTATTTATTGTATATCATTATACTTCAATAAAATTGTTTTAAAAATTGGTCTTGTACATTTTTTCTTCCACTGTTTATTCTAATTTGGTGTTATATGTATTCTTGATCAAACATGTAAGAATTGTTAGTTCCTGTATATTATTTGGTGTTCAGCCATCTTATTAAGTTCTCTTGCCTGTTAAAAACAAATTTTCAGTTCTTTAGCATTCCAGGTACAACTCAGCTTTCTGCAATTTTTCTGTTCCCTTCTAATTATTAATATCTCCCTTATCTTCACATTCATAATGCACCAATACTTAACCCTAAGAATTGGATTGAGAAACCGACAAAGGATGGTTGCCCATTCAGGAATAGACTGGGTTCGGTTCTCTAGGTGAGGCTGCAACAGTTAACTGAAGACAGGTCTCATTGATTGTGACCTCATGTGAGTGGGAGAATGTCACTGACCTTGGCCAGGCTCAGAACAAATGTACCCAAAGTAAAAGCAATGAGAAGAGATCAAAAGACACTATGAAAGAAAGGGTGTTAGAATGTTAGTCCAAGGCAGAATGGAAGAATCCCAGACTCTAAGCTCAGCTGAGTCAGCTGCTGCTGCTAAGTGGCTTCAGTCGTGTCTGACTCTGTGTGACCCCATAGAAGGCAGCCCACCAGGCTCCCCTGTCCCTGGGATTCTCCAGGCAAGAACACTGGAGTGGGTTGCCATTTCCTTCTCTAATCATTAAAGTGAAGAGTGAAAGTGAAGTAGCTCAGTCGTGTCTGACTCTTTGGGGCCCCATGGACTGCAGCCTACCAGGCTCCTCCATCCATGGGATTTTCCAGGCAAGCGTACTGGAGTGGGCTGCCATTGCCTTCTCCATGAGTCAGCTAGGTAATACTAAATATAGGAAGAGAGCTGTGGAGAACTGAAAAGTGCCACCCAACACACAGTTTTAAAGCATTCACCTGTGAAAAGAAGACACCTCTAATAGCTCACAGCTGAGGTCAGAACTGGACATAAATGAGCAATGAATCTGGTCAGAATTTGTTACTATTCACTCATTTGATCAGCAGACATTTATTAAAGCAAGAAGTGTGTCAAGCGCTGGTAATATAATATTAAATAAGATCCAACCCTTAATTAGAAATAGTTTGTTATCTACTCAGAGGACAAAACATCTGTTTGAGAAAGTAAAGTGAGACTCCCAGATGAGACTTGATGTAACCGGGGCATGGTCAAACAGAGCATAGAATCAAAGAGCAGGTGTAAGACCCACTTCATCAGTGCCGGGCCGTGATGACAACATCCTGAAACAAAGGATAGGGGTTCCCTATCCAGCTGGTTTTGCTACAGAAAAGTGCTCAGCAATGAACATTTTGATCCACTAAATGTAACAGGAATATAAAACTGTCTTTTTCACAGTTTCACTTATAGCCAGCTCCATGTCCCCTTAGAAATGTGAATATCAAGAATGTGGGATATTTTTCCTTTGGCACCCTCCAGAATCCAAGTGTGACAAGGATTTGTTGGTATGTTATATATTTATATTTCTGACTAAGATGCAGAACCAAAATTCAGCATGGTTTGAGGGCAGTAGGAATAAGTGGGATCTGGCTTTCTCTTATTCTTTCCATCCCTCTCTGTCTTGGGTCTCCCATGATATGAGGAATGCTTCTGGAACCATCCCACTGAGAACAGAGACCCAGAAAAACAATAAGATGTCACTGCCTTTCTGCTCAGTATCTGGGGTTGTGAGAAAGAGTGTGTAAACTCAACATTGTTCAAAATAGAGGAGCATCTGTTAAGGGCCACTATCAAGTCTCTTTCAGACACCCAAGAGCTGGAAAATTCCTGAAGGTTGTGAGTCTGTTCTCCAAAAAGTCACATCCTATAGAGAAACAACCAGCTTGGATACTGCTGTGGACCAGATCAGACATGAACCCACCCCTTTCCCCGTACCTTGACCCTTGAAATTCAGTAAAAGACTCAAATCCCCAGCCTTCAGTGTCGACACCACTCCATGCGCCTGGCCCACTTCCTCCCTTGGAAAGTGAATAAAAACTTTCTTTTCTTCTTACTTCTGTGAATACTTCCACAACCTGTGTCAGCTCACCTAACAAAGTGGATCTGTCTAGGGACTTATTTTGTCTTTGGAATAGCCCAGTGCACATGCAATCAGTGGTCTCTTCAGTAATCTCAGAAGAAATTGGGAAAATATAACTCTTGTTCCCTCTTCTGTCTCATGTCCTCATGGATTTAGAGCAAACTTTCTACTCTTGCCCTCCACTATGGTAAAGTATTGGCAACTCTCCTGCCCTCTGCCAGCTCTTCACTTTGATTCGGGGTGAGGGAGCAGACATTATAAGGACAGGTAAAAACAGAGCATGGCCCATTAGCATTTCCAGTCTACCACATCAGGGATCTCAGTGTTTCCAATATATATTTAAAATAACAGAGTGAGACAGGCTGCTGCCTTCCCTCAAAATTGCCAACGTATGCTCCAAGATCTCCTGCATTTTGCATTGTGTCAGTCTGTGTCAGAGGTTTCAGGAAAGGTAATATAGAAGATGAATGAAAGTCTATCATTGCAGTGCCAAGATGAAAAAGTGACAGCTCATAATGAAAAGAAAAATAGTTTCCATTTTGGGCCTCTGTAAGTAAGAAAGTGACAGAGTCTTGGGAACTGTGAGCCTGAAAAATGGTCCTTTTGACAGACATGCCTATAAGTGAGAGGGCCCCGGATATAATACCACCTATAATAGAGGGAATAATGATTATTTTAGGCATTGCATGATTTTGAATAAATCCTTGACTACTCCCCAGAAAATGGAGTTGAAGGGAATCTGGGAAGAGTGGTGGGTTAATTTAAGCAATAAATGACCACATTTTTTCAGTCTTTTAAGTCTTAGTTGGTTAAATTTATTTCTGTCAGAAACAACCAAAAGCCAATGGTATTAATAAAAAGAATTTTGCCTCAGCGATGATAAGAAAAAAATGTCACTCTAGAATCTTCCCTCAGGATTTTGTTTCCTTGTGACCAAATCTTTTGGAATTAAATTCTAGATTGGCTATAGTAATTCAGTGTTTGTAAACTAATTGAAATCTAAATTCAAGTTGAGACAGCAAAGTAAAATACTGATTTAAAAAAAATTAATAAAAGTTTCAAGATGTCTGGAATTACCCTACAAACTCCTTTCACTTTTCAATAGCTAGTACTCCTTAGATGCAGCCTCATGTATTAGCCCATTTGTAGTGTTTAAAATCACTTACCCTGTATAATTTCTTCATCCACTTGACACAAACATGACCAGAAACACACTATCAACTCATTTAACAAATGCTAGCTTGGTAGTGCTTTCCTTGTGTATTTGCTCTGCTGAAACACACGTTAGAGTATTGATTTTCTTAAACTCGGCTATACAAAATCCATCTAAGAATTGAGGCTCCTAGAGTTTCCACTCTGGGTTTCAACCGTAAGCTAAAAGAAAAAATTGATGACTAAAAGCAGTGATTGCTGCCCATTGAGAGCTGAATTATGGAGCTAAAGAGAGAATACAGAATTACTTATCACAGTCAGAGCTGGACAGGGCATAGAGGTGTGGACTCTGCTCAGCACTCCTAGTGGCAGGGAGCTGGGTGCTCCCCACAGGCCAGTTCCATTTTAGAGCAGATCTAATTATCAAATGAACTTGCTGATTCTATATCAACATCAATCTTCCTTTCATAGGCATTCTTTGGTCCTGTCTGACCTCTGGAAGTGCAAGGAAAGGATCTATCCTTCCTTCAAATGATAGCCCAGCACCTGTCTGTAACTAGCTACTTGGTCTTCATTGCACCACCTTCTCCCCAATCTTTTCCCCAAAGGAAAAACAATCACCAAGAAGAGCCACGGGATAACAGGACTCAGGGATGGAATGCAGAGCGCATCTGCCTCCTGAGTGGTCTCCCAATACTCTGTTCCCTGGGGCCCTTGTCTTCCTACAGTGACCACCTGCTTATTCTCTTATAGTTTTTGTGATCAAGCCAATCATTTTACTTTTTGAGCTTCCTTTGTAGAATGGAGATAGTTCCTATTTGGCACAGTTTTTATGAAATGGAGTCAATATGCAAAAAGTTCCTAGAATATAGTAGGTATTCAATAAGTAACAGTCCCTGTTTACCCAAAGTTTAAGGTTGAATTCCTTACTGTTGTTTCTTGGATAAATGTCACATAATAGTAACTGAAAATATGAGAGCCAAGGAAAAACAAGAGCGTACAAGCTGGAATCTTTGCTGTCTTTAATTTTTAAACACATCGTCCCTAAGTTATAGTAGTGCTGGGTGCTGTAACACAGTGCCCAGGGCAATCGCTGCCACCTGCCATTCCAAAGAATAATCCTGAGCAAAAACCAAAATAGCAAAGATAATGAACAGCACTGGAGAAAGTACATTTTGGTACATTCAGTTTCAGAAAAATAAAGACTAAAATTCAGGGTGAGTACAAAGAAGCTGGTCCTGATGCTGAGACTTATTAGTCAGAGACAATCTATCCAACTAAGTGAAGAAGCTTCTGCTCTCAAAATGAAAGCCTGGAATGGACAAAAGCAAGTGAAGATTGCATTGTGCTGGGAACAATGCAGCTCTGAAAAGATGGTGAAGAAATGCCCTGAGAGATCTTCCATACTCATTCAGCAAGGACAAACAGTACAAAGAGAACTAGCATTTCACAAGATGCTGGGAAAAGGAAAGGAAAATTTCCTGAATGGAGTTTACTGCTAATCAAAGGGTACACTGTGTGTGTTCTTGAGCTCAATATGCAAAGAATTCCAGGACAGAACAGGGGACAAGAATATGTCTCCAATGCTCCATTTTTACACCACACTCTCCTGTCTGCTTCCTGTTGGTTTGCTGGTCTCCAGTCCTGCAGATTTAGCTCCTGCCTTCCCCATGACCCACTTCATTCTTATTGTTTAGAATAAAAAACTGGAATTAGAACTGCCATATGACCCAGCAATCCCACTTCTGGGCATACACACTGAGGAAACCAGATCTGAAAGAGACACGTGCACCCCAATGTTCATCGCAGCACTGTTTATAATAGCCAGGACATGGAAGCAACCTAGAGGCCCATCAGCAGACGAATGGATAAGAAAGCTGTGGTACATATACACCATGGAATATTACTCAACCATTAAAAAGAATTCATCTGAATCAGTTCTAATGAGATGGTTGAAACTGGAGCCCATTATACAGAGTGAAGTAAGCCAGAAAGATAAAGACCAATACTAATGCATATGTATGGAATTTAGAAAGATGGTAACAATAACCCTATATACGAAACAGAAAAAGAGACACAGATATACATAACAGACTTTTGGACTCTGTGGGAGAAGGCAAGGGTGGGATGTTTTGAGAGAACAGCATTGAAACATGTATATTATCTAGGGTGAAACAGATCACCAGCCCAGGCTGGATGCATGAGACAAGTGCTCGGGCCTGGTGCACTGGGAAGACCCAGAGGAATCGGGTGGGAGGGAGGTGGGAGGGGGGATCGGGATGGGGAATACACGTAAATCCATGGCTGATTCATGTCAATGTATGACAAAAACCACTATAATATTGTAAAGTAATTAGCCTCCAACTAATAAAAATAAATAGAAAAAAAAAAAAGAAATGAGACCCACCTCACCACCATAAGCAAACAACACACTAACATACAATTAGTCTTTGTTTGTTTTCCTAAATGAGAGGTACAGAAAAAAAAGAAAAAATAACATGAAAGACAGTTGTGTTAAGAAAAAGATGATGTCAGACTGGGGAGAAGGATGTGATTTCAGTTGAACCTTAAAGTAAGGCTCTGACTTAGATAAGCGAAGAGAAGGAAGCAATTCCCTACATTCCTACTAGAGCAATCTGCCCACATAAGGAAAGTTCCTTTATTAATTCAGCCAAAATAGACTCCATATTTAGCAGCCTTTCAGTGTAGTGAATCATATCTGGTGGAGGCTTTCGAGGTTCATATAGAATATCCAAAATCACTCTTGGGGCTGCCATATTTCCAAACTTAAACAAAAATATGGATTTGAAAGTGTCCTAAATTTGACTCCTAGCATATGGACTTAAATGGCAAAATGGAAAACCATGGACTTGGTCAATGAAAATCTGTATTACCAAGGTATAACAGGTGTGCCAATTATTAACTAATTTCTTCTTAACTTCAAGCACATCTTTTTGTTCTATTTTATGATACTGGAAGCCTTTGACTGTGTAGATCACAACAAACTATGGAAAATTATTAAAGAGATGGGAATACGAGACCACCATACCTTCCTCCTGAGAAATCTGTATGCAGGTCAAGAAGAAACAGTTAGAATCAGACAAAGAATAATGAACTGGTTCCCACTCGGAAAGGAGTACACCAAGGCTATATGTTGTCACCCTGTTTATTTAACTTACGTTCAGAGCACATCATGTGAAATACCAGGCTGGATGAAGCACAAAAGAAATCAACATTGCCAGGAGAAATATCAACAACCTCAGATATGTCGATGACACCACCCTTATGGCAAAAAGCGAAGAGGAACTAAAGAGTCTCTTGATGAAAATAAAAGAGGAGAGTGAAAAAGCTGGCTTAAAACTCAGCATTCAGAAATCAAAGATCATGGCCTCTGGTTCCACCACTTCATGGCAAATAGATGGGGAAACAATGGAAACAGTGACAGACTTTATTTTCTTGGGCTCCAAAATCAGTGCAGATGGTGACTGCAGCCATGAAATTTAAAGACACTTGCTCCTTGGAGGAAAAGCTATGACAAACCTAGACAGCATATTAAAAAGCAGAGACATTACTTTGCTGACAAAGGTCTGTCTAATCAAAGCTATGGTTTTTCCAGTAGTCACGTATGGATGTGAGAGTTGGACCGTAAAGAAAGCTGAACATCGAAGAATAAATGCTTTTGAACTGTGGTGTTGGAGAAGACTCTTGAGAGTTCCTCGGACTGCAAGGAGATCAAACCAGTCCATCCTAAAGGAAATCAGTCCTGAATATTCTTTGGAAGGACTGATGCTGTACTTTGGCCACCTGATGCAAAGAACTGACTCATTAGAAAAGACCCTAATGCTGGGAAAGACTGAAGGCAGGAGGAAAAGGGGGCTACAGAGGATAAGATGGTTGGATGGCATTGTCGACTCGATGGACATGAGTTTAAACAAGCTCTAGGAAATGGTGAAGGACAGGGAAGCCTGGCGTGCTGCAGTCCATGGGGTCACAAAGAGTCAGACATGGCTTAGCGACTTAACTGAACTGAACACTACTACATGGGCATGACAACCCACTCCAGTATTCTTGCCTGGAGAATCCCATGGAGACAGAGGAACCTAGCAGGCTATAGTCCATAGGGTCACACAGGGTCAGATACAACTGAACTGATTTAACATGCATGCACAATGATTCTAGAGCTGGGACATTTGCGCCTTCAGCTGAGCATGAGGGACTGGATCTTAGATTCAAGGGCCCTCCTCTGTTCTTCTGAATTCCTTCTTGCTTACTTTGTTTCAACCTTTGGTTGTAGTTATTTTCTGTACTGCTACTTTTATTATCCCTCAGCTCTTGTTTATCCCTTTTAGTAGTTAACTTACTATCAATTATTCACACACACCTTAATAATACTGTATTGTGCATTTGAAAATTGCTGGGAGTAGATCCTAAAAGATCTCATCACAAGGAAAAATAAATTAACTACTTGAGTTGATGGATTTTAACTAAACATACTGAGATAATCATTTAGCAATATATATGTACATCATAGCATCATGCTGCACACCTTAAATTTATACAATGTAATATGTCAATTATAGCTCAGTAAAACTGGATAAAAATACCCATTTCAAAATAATTGAAATGGTTTCTGTCTCCTAACTGAGCCCCTGAGACTAATGAGCAAGACTTGTTTTTCCTTAGGGGAGAGCAAATTTCCTTTAATCTGCAAGATAGTGATAGACACAGAGGCAGAAGTAGAGATGGAGATGGAGCTGGAGATACCTTTAGTCATTAGTCTAGTCCTCTGAACCCTTTAGGCAACTTTTATCAACTTCCATTATAGATAATGTGTTAATGATTCTTGCTGTGCTATCAAATAAACTGTTTGCTCTCAGATCCATTCCCTGCCCTTATGTTTCTTTGCTTTGTATTATGGAGTTTTATTCACAGTTTTTGCCAGTTTGTGGCTAAGTTCAGCCAGTGGTGGGAAATTGAAGAGTAGGAAATTGGGAGAAGCATCCTTTCTCACTTATCATGTCAAGCATCTTTTTTTTTTTTTTTTGTCATGTAAAGCATCTTGAGCAGTGCTACCTATTCCTTTTTGATTGAATCTCTCAAAGTTTCAATTCTTTCCAGGCAGTTTTGGCCCCCGGACTCTATTAACACCATTATTTCCTTTGATCTCTCCAATCCTGGAGTAATGGAATCTTCCTGCAGTTGCTCATAGGGCTTTCCAGGTGGCACAAGTTGTTTCGTCGTTCCAATTCTTGTTTAGTTGTGTCCAATTCTTTGAGACCCCATAGGATGCAATACACAAGTCTTCCGTATCTCCTTCGCTAGTCCTGGAGTTTGATGTTCCTTCACTATCTCCTTGAGTTTACTCAAATTCATGTCCATTGAGTCAATGATTCCATCCAACCATCTCATCCCCTGTTGCCCTCTTCTCCTCCTGCATTCAATCTTTCCCAGCACCAGGGTCTTTTCCAATGAGTTGGCTCTTCGCCTCGGGTGGCCAAAATATTGGAGCTTCAGCTTCAGCATCAGTCCTTCCAATGAATATTCAGGGTTGATTTTCTTTAGGATTGACTGGTTTGATTTTCTTGCATTCCAAGGGACTCTCAAGAGTCTTCTCCAGCACCACAGTTTAAGAGAGTCAATTCTCCAGCACTCAGCCTTCTTTATGGTCCAGCTCTCACATCCGTACATGACTACTAGAAAAATCATAGCTTTGATTAAATGGAACTTTGTCAGCAAAGTGATTCTCTGCTTTTTAATACACTGCCTAGGTTTGTCATAGCTTTTCTTCCAAGGAGCAAGTGTCTTTAAATTTTGTGACTGCAGTCCAGTGATTTTGGACCATCCACAGTGATTTTGGACCATCCACAGTGATTTTGGAGCCCAAGAAAATCACTTCTGTCACTGTTTCCATTTTCCCCCATCTATTTGCCATTAAGTGATGGAACCAGATGCCATGATCTTAGATTTTTGAATGTTGAGTTTTAGGCCAGCTTATTCACTCTCCTCTTTCACCTTCATCAAGAGGCTCTTTAGTTCCTCTTCACTTTCTGCCATTAGGGTATTGTCATCTACATTTCTGAGGTTGTTGATATTTCTCCTGGAAATCTTGATTCCGCTTGTGAATCAACCGGCCCGGCATTTCCCATGATGCGCTCTGCATAGAAGTTAAATTACCAGAATGACAATATACAGCCTTGACGTACTTCTTTCCCAATTTTGAACCAGTTCCTTGCTCCATGTCCGGGTCTAACTGTTGCTTTTTGACCTGCAGATGGCGCTATTGGTATAAAACTGCCTGCTAATGCAGTAGACAGAGGGGAGTTGTATCTCTGGATCAGCAAGATCCCCTGGAGAAGAGAATGACAACCCACTCCAGTATTCTTGTTTGGAGAATCCCATGGACAGAGGAGCCTGACGGGACACAGTCCAAAGGGTCACAAAGAGTCAGACATGCCTGAATCGACTTAGCACATTTGCTAATACCTGGCTTTGGAGTTTTTTCAAGATCTTTTTAACCAGCTGCTCAAAATAATTTTCTACAATTGAGCAACCTTGTAGTAGCTACTTTACTGGTTAGATTCAGATATATCTACAGATGTACCTCTCATAAGTGTGTGCGTGTGTGCTAAGTCGCTTCAGTTGTGTCCATCTCTGTGTGGCCCCATGGACTGTGGCCGGCCAGGCTCCTCTGTCCATGGGTTTCTCCAGACAAGATTACTGGACTGTACATGAAATGTACAAGATTACATGCTCCCCTCCGGGGATCTTCCAGACTCAAGGATCAAAACCACACCTATTCTGTCTCTTGTATTAGCAGGCAGGTTCTTTAAGTTCTGCTCTCACATAACCTTCCTTAATTCATATAGCTGAATGCTCTCTAATATCATCAAATGCATTCTATTTCTTCTTTAGTTTTCTTTGATCATGGCTGCTTCAGAAGGAATGTCACTTGATTCTTCACTGAGTACATGTATCCTGTGGGTTTTCTGTCACGTTCTTCCTAATTATTTTTATTAAAAATCATGAAAATGAGGAAATAACAAGTCCAATCAGCATTTCTTGCCCACTTGACATGAAAATAAGTAAGAAGAACAGGAGGACCTGATAAAGAAAGAGGATAACAGAAAAGAGAGGACAAGAACAACAGTTTCTATTAATTGAATATTGTTAACATTTTGCTGTTTAGTCATTAAGTCGTGTCCACTCCTTTTGTGGCCTCATGAACTATAGTCCACCAGGCTCTTCTGTTCATGGGGTTACCCAGGCAAGAATATGCAGTGGGTTGCCATTTCCTCCTCCAGGGGATCTTCACAACCCAGTGATTGAACCTTCATCTCCTACATTTGCAAGCGAATTCTTTACCATTGAGACACCTGGGAAGCCCATTATTAACATATATTTTTCTTTAATTCTCAAAATAGTCCATGAGTTGTATGTAATATGTGTCCCTATTTTAATAACAGATAAAATAGCTAAGGGTCAGAGAAGTTAAACAACTTGTTCAAAGTCACTCACTGAGCCGCTGTGATAGGCCTGGGATTTGAATTCAAGTTTGTCCAAACTGGAAAGACATGCCCATCTGAATGCAGAGTTTCAAAGAATAGCAAGGAGAGATAAGAAAGCCTTCTTAAGTGAATAACACAAAGAAATAGAGGAAAACAAAAGAATGGGAAAGACTAGAGTTCAATTCAAGAAAATTAGAGATATCAGGGGAATATTTCATGAATGGAGGTTATAATAAAGGACAGAAATGGTAAGAAACTAACAGAAGCAGAAGATATTAAGAGGAGGTGGCAAGAATACACAGAAGAACTATACAAAAAACAGTTTAATAACACAGATAACCACAATGATGTGATCACTTACCTAGAGTCAGACATCCTGGAATGCAAAGTCAAGTGCACCTTAGGAAGCATCACTACAAAGTTAGTGGAGGTGATGGATTTCCAGCTGAGCTATTTCAAATCCTAAAAGATGCTGCTGCTAAAGTGCTGCACTCAATATGCACTCAGCAGTGGCCAGAGGACTGGAAACAATTTTCATTCCAATCCCAAAGAAAGGCAGTGCCAGTGAATGTTCAAACTACTGCACAATTGCACTCATTTCACATGCTAGCAAAGTAATACTCAAAATCTCCAAGCTAGGCTTCAGTAGTATGTGAACTGAGAACTCCCAAATGTTCAAACTGGATTTAGAAAAGGCAGAGGAAACAGAGATCATATTGCCAACATCAGCTGGATCATAGAAATAGCAAAGAATTCCAGAAAAACATCCACTTCTGCTTCATTGACTATGCTAAAATCTTGGATTGTGTGGATCACAATAAACTGTGGAAAATTCTTAAAGAGATGGGAATACACAACAACTCTACCTGACTCCCAAGAAACGTGTGTGCAGGTCAAGGAGCAACAGTTAGAACTGTACGGGGAGCAACGGACTGGTTCCAAATTGGGAAAGGAGCACCTCGAGGCTGTGTAATGCCATCCTGCTTATTTAACTTATATGCAGATTGAAAGTGAAAGTGAAAGTCACTCAGTTGTGTCTGACTCTTTGTGACCCCATGGACTATACAGTCCATGGAATTCTCCAGGCCAGAATACTGGAGTGGGCAGCTGTTCTCTTCTCCAGGGGATCTTCCCAACCCAGGGATTGAGCTCATGTCTCCCACACTGCAGGCAGATTGTTTACCAGTTGACCTACCAGTGAAGCCCCATATGCAGCGTACATCATGCGAAATGCTGGGTTGGAAGAAGCACACTCTGGAATCGAGATTGATGGGAGAAATATCAATAACATCAGATATGCAGGTGACACCACCCTTATGGCAGAAAGTGAAGAGGAATTATGGAGCGTCTTGATGAAGGTGAAAGAGGAGAGTGAAAAAGTTGTCTTAAAGCTCAACATTCAAAAAACTCATGGCATCCATTCGAAAAACATTTATGGCATCCGGTCCCATCACTTCATGGCAAATAGATGGGGAAACAATGGAAACAGTGAAAGACTTTATTCCTTTGGGCTCCAAATCCCTGCAGATGATGACTGCAGCCATGAAATTAAAAGATGCTTGCTCCTTGGAAGAAAAGTTATGACCAATCTAGACAGCATATTAAAAAACAGAGACACTACTTTGCTGACAGAGTTCTGAATAGTCAAAGCTATGGTTTTTCCAGTAGTCATGTATGGATGCGAGAATTGGACCATAAAGAAGGCTGAGCATCAAAGAGTTAATACTATTGAACGATGATGTTGGAGAAGACTCTTGAGAGTACCTTTGACTGCACAGAGACCACACCACTCAGTCCTAAAGGAAATCAGTCCTGAATATTCAATGGAAAGACTGATGCTGAAGCTGAAGCTCCAGTACTTTGGCCACCTGATGCAAAGAACTAACTCATTAGAAAAGACCCTGATGCCAGGAAAGATTGAGGGCAGGGAGAGAAGGGGATGACAGAGGGCAAAATAGTTGGGTGGCATCACCAACTCAATGGCTATGAGTTTGAGCAAACTCTGAGAGATGGTGAAGGACAGGTAAGCCTGGCATGTGGTTTACAAAGAGTCAGAGACTACTGAGCAACTGAACAATAACAAAAAGCCCAGTTGATATATTTTGATAGGGGGCCAGGAGAGGGAGAGCCTGAGAACAACATAATGAAGACCTCAGGGGCCATTATAAAAGCCCAAAGAATGCGAAAATAAGATTTGGAAAGTAGAGTCCTGAAGCAGAGCAGCAAAGGCTGAAAGCAAAGCCTACCTAAGCTGGATCATCTGGACAGCAGTTTGGGAGTGGGGCACAGGCAGCAATCACACAGAAAACAGTGTGGAGGGGAGACGTGGCCACATGTGAGAAATGAGCTTAACTCCACAATTCCATCCACAAGGTCTGTCTTTTTAGAATATGCCATCCCTCTAATCGGCAGGCAACTGCTTTGGTACCCTGGTGGAGAGGAGCCTTCAGTTTGGGGTATCTTATTAAGATGTCAACAGACCTTGGAGTGTTCATAGAGGAGCAGGGAGATGATTACAGGGGCTGGAGGGGTTGATTTATGAGCAAGATGGAAAGACTAGTGCTGTTACTGCTTCGATAAATGATAGCTAAGGGAAGCATAATGATATCTATAAATATTTGTAAGAGGAAGCAGTAAGAAGAGAAGGGGCTCTTATGCTACCAATAGAATACAGTGCCCTTGCTTCCCTTTGCTGAATTGCCAGGAAAAATTTTCTGACAGCAACACCATCAGAAGTGCAGAAAGATCAGCCACAGGAGAAGGGTGAAACTGACAGCCCAAGATCACTTAAGTCTGAGCTTCAAGAAAAGCCACCAAGTGTGTTGAAGGGCACCCTCTGCCCAACTCAGGAATGAACTAGAGAGGCCCTGGTAGAAACTGTGGGCTCTGGGGCATCCTGGGCTCATCTCTCACTAGACCCCTCTGCACTAGTCAGGTTGATTCGCCGAGCCTCTGTTCACACTTTCCTCTTACGTTGGAACACAACCCCCAGCTGTCCCCATTCTATGTCCACAGTTAATGAAGTGAGTGCCTCCCATAGCCCAGGCACTGAGCTGGCACAGGGAAAAGGCAAGGAGACAGTCATTGTCTTCAGGCTGATGGTTAACAGGAAAATCAGTCAAGCAAACACATAAGAAAGTACAAAATGATGAGTGAGATAATAAACAGGGATCCAGTGTCCTCAAGCAATAAAGAGAGGAAGTTCCTGATTCAGACTGGGGCTCTGGGGGTGACAGTTCCTGAAATGTGACCATGTGTCATGAAAACAGCAACGGTCAAGAAGCCCCTTCCTCCCCCACCCCATTTTTCTCTATTCTGGGAAGTGGCTTACCACTGAGAAGCTTGCTCTCCTGGCTTAGATACGATGGGTCAGTTCACTCTTTATCACAACTCCCCATAAGACCTGCACGTGAGTCACTTCTTTACCTGTGACAAATTCAGTCTCAACTCTTGCCTCTTTTACCTGAACCTGCTGAAAAAGACTTTCCAACTCTCCGTCTTTTGTTCATGATTTAGTAGCTGAAATTAGAAATTATCTTCCCCAAATTAGTTAGATATATGTCCTATTCGGTTGACTTGAGCTTCTGATTTCAAAAACAATCCCAACTGTAAAATCAGCCCATCTGGAATTTGTCCACCCTTTTTTCTCAAAGTCTAAGACAAAGCCTCTGCTGAGACTCCACCATCTTCAGGCCTGACGTGTTCTCTGTATTACAATAGCCTGAATGAAATAAGTTGCCTTAAATTTGGTATCTTATCTTAAAGAATGAATCAGAGTTAAGGAAAAGGGAAGAGGGAGTATGCAGAAAGGACTTCTGTGGAAAGAAAATGCATTGTATTCAGGCCTGAAGCAAAAAGACAGAAAAATATATAGTAGAACTGCCATAGCTGAAGGGCCATGTCTGGGACTGGGGTGAGAAATTCAATGAGAAAAGCATCATTTATTAAAAGACATGCCCCTAGCCAAGTGTCTGTTCTGATTCAGATTCCTTGCTGTAAAAACGGAGGAAAAGATAATAACTATCTCATGAAGAAGGTCACATCGGCAAGCTCCTGGCATCTGGAAGATGCTTAGTAACTAAGCAGTATCCTTAGGACAGACTTTTGCATGTGGCGGGTAGACAAGAAATATTTCTTAAATGGTTGGTAGACAAAGATTCCCATATCACCTACTACACTCAAGTGAATGAGCTCAGCCAACTTGGTTGCATGTGGATTATAAGCCAGCACAAACTAACCTTGAAGCCCTAGAGTCTGCTGTGAGAGTCCCAGCCTGGCTTGGGACACTCCACTGTACTTCAAGATTCTCAGAATGCAAACAGACCATATTTTCCTCCAGAGCATAAATTCACCTATGTTCTCAGAGCAGTTGGCCATACTCTGTACCCTAAAACTGGCGGGGTCAGTCCAGTGTGAGAGTTCCAGGGCTCACGCAGGACACTGTGTGTGTGTGTGGTCAACTTGACCATGAATCAGAGCCAGCCCCAGCCCCGGCACGGCCACCTGTGGCAGCAGCATGCGTATGGACGATTGGTTAGGAGGGATAAAAGCAGATTTCCCAAACCAACTGTATTCAATGCAACATATTTTTCATATGTTTAATGGAACAGAAATTTTTATTTTAACCGACATTTATGGGCATTACTAGTGTTCTGCGAAGGAAGCAGAAACCTGGTGGGGAGAGATAGCAGGTAGAGGAATCATATTATTTTTATCATAAGATTAGGGCCCTCTGTGTATTCTTCCCCCAAGGCTGCCTTCTCTCCCTCCCAGCCTAGAGAAACAAGAGATTATATATGGAGGATCCTGCTGTACAAAGCCCTGACTCAGTTAACCCTTCCTCCATGGCAATCTGGGCACCAGAGACCCCATTATTTAAGGCTAATGTATTGCTTTTCTACTGCCTGGCTCTGGGAGATCCAGATTCTTGGCGCCACAGACTCAGGCACCAGCCAAAGCAATAAAGAGGAGACAATTCTTCATTATCATCCCTGGAAGCTACTCAGTGACAATGGGGGAGCTGTGGTTTGGGATTGTTTGTGTTTCTGTATATACTCAGAACATGTGTCCTGAACTTGTGGTTTTAGGGACAATTAGCTTTATCTCCTTTGACCATCTCACTCCTCTACTTTGCTTTAAAACTTGGCACTTCCAAGAGTTAAACAAAGATGACTAACTTGAGAAGGGACATCTTTGAGACAAAAGTGTCCTCTCCCTCACTTCCCTCTTCCTCTTTAATTCCTACCACACCCCTGATAACCTTCTATTCCTTGTTTCCCCTCACCCTCCATCTCTGTTGCAGCTGTCGTTTTTCTCCAGATATAAAGGAAATCCTGGTTACACATCAGGGTTCTAATCCTCATAAGCATGGCTGAGTAAATCAAGCAAGGCTGCTTTTGGCCCCCTGTGGAAGTGCCCTGAGCCCCTCTATACACTATGAAGCTAAAATTCCATATGATTCCTGTGTGCCCTCTATCTCCATAGTTTTAGAAGCAATTAGTGCCCTGAGTAGGAACATTTATTTCATTAGTTTAGCCCTGATAAACCAATATAAAATAACATCCACATTTCCGGTGGTGAAACTATCTTTGTAAACTGAATAATCTGGGGTGGACCTCAACATTAAATTTCTAAATAGTGCTTAGTATTTGCACAGTATCATTTGCTGAGCTTCTCCGCAGCTGGCCAAATACACTTAGCTGACCACTCTCCTGGACATTGTGAGTAAATGAACAGCGTGGATCAAAGGAAATATGAACTAGTACCAGAAAACCCAAGGGTAGTCCCACAAGATTAGTCTCATGCTTGAAGCAAAATCCAGATAAACTTGCCCTGTGGCAAAGTGGACAGGAAGCATGCAGGGTTAGGCTGGCATAGAAGATGAAGTTCAGGGTGCACACCATTCTCCCATCACTTTGCCCCATCATGGTCTGCTATTTGTATGTAAGCTTCAATCAGAGTTTAGAGTCATGAAACATATTTCCTGGCTCAGAAACTGCAGTAAAGTAGCTTCAGTTCTTTTCAGCCTGGGTCTGATGCTGAAAACCATACCTCTTGGAACTCATGAACATATCACAGATGCTGAGCAGGTGAGCTTTAAAAAATGGGTTTCCATCTGAATAATCTGTCAGGCTATAGGCGACGAAAAGCTATTTCTGACTCCAGCAGGAATGAGTGATTACTTTGATAACAAATTAAAACAAGCTTGGAAATTGGAAATTACCAGAATTAAGCTATCTCCAGTGACTGACTGAGCTCCCCTCTCCAGTACATTTTCTTCTGTATTAACCATAAACATGAGCTCTTCATTAATAGAAATTGGTTCATTGCTACTGGCCACAAGGGGAATCCATTGGATGTGTGGCACTAACTTCCAACCTGATCAAGAAGACAACTTGTTCTTAATGTGAGTGCTTTCTTGGGAACTTAAAAATTCTTTATATCCCCTTTGGCTTCTTGCATATGAAGCCAATTGTAATGTTCAACTTTTAAATGTTCGAATATTTTCTCTATATGAGATGTTTATGGTACCAAATAATTTCTAGATGATTACTGTTTTTAATAACTATCTAATTACCATATTAATCAGAAATGTCCTTTTGGCTTGTAGAAAGTATCAAGGGACAGAGGTAACAAACAAAGATATTCCCGTTGCAAACCACATGCCTGAGACATCCAAGTTCCCTGTTCACAAAGTATGGAAGTGCTGCTGAATGGAAGGCTTTTCACCCTCGGTGAGTAGAAGAGAGTCCAGTCTCCTCACTAACCAACTGTTCAGGATTTAAAATGAAATGAGGGTCCTGTGACTGCCCCAAATCCTCAGTATCAGGACACACAAATAAATAACCTTTTTGTCCTTTAACTTCATATGAAGGAAAAGGTTGCTATGTGGTGATAACTATATTGAAACATCTTTTCTCGTTGCTTTGTCTGTTGATCCCTGACCAATATGCGATGAACTTATACAATGATAAAAGAGAGAAGTTAGGTGGTCCAGTGGTTAGGATTTGGCACTTCCGCTGCCATGGGCCACAGTCAGTCCTTGTTTGGGGAACTGTTAATAAGATACCACAAGCTGTGCAGCACAGCCAAAACCAAAACAGGGAGGCTAATATTCCAAAGAGGCCGTTTAGCCTTGCTAACATTTCATCAAGTGCCCCTTGCTGTCTATTTAGCTATCAATTGTCTAAATCACAAAGGCATGTTCCCTGATGCTGCCCCCTATCTTCCTGTGATGGTTTCTGTGGATAGGTAAGATACATAAGTGATCTATTCTAGCACACTCTCACTCATTCTTGTGGCAAGAATGTATGGGGTATGTGTGTGTGTGTCTCAACAAAGGAAAAAATAGTGAGAATTTCCCGAAGTATTGAATGTTTCATTAGTGGAAATGTACCACTATATTTTCTGTGGTTTATGTGATGGTAATTTTCCTGTTTCTCTTTCATACTGAGCTTGATGGACAAGCCCTTCTTTAATGTACAAATAATCTTTATGACCCTTGTAAGCAGGTCTGATGATACTCAGCTGAGTAATGTACCAGAACTGAAATTTCCATCTACTTGATGTTTTGCACAGGGGTTTTGATGAAGTCACTGTCACCTGCTATTAACTTAATATCAAGTCTTAATAGGGTCCCTTTCTCACCATCTCCACGCTGTTGGGGTTCAAATTAATTACTAAGTAAAAATTCTGTCACATAAATCCTCACTTACCAGGGAGGGAAAAAAATTTAACCTCATTTGTGAGCTTAAAGAGCAGCCTGTGGAAGAAGATTCTCCTGCAAGGCACAGCAAAGAAGTCTGTGTTATCAGTGAGGAAGTTGGAGTTCCTGCAAAGTTGGGGTTCACTTCCTCATGCTCAGCCCTGTACCCTCTTTATCAGCATCCTCACATTTATTCTCAAAATTCAGTAGAATCTTCACTTAGTGCTCTTTAGTACCAAGTTATGGGGAAGCAACAAAAATCCCTTAAAATTAAACTATTAGAGGATCAAATGTATAAAATAAATCAAGTGGGGTGTAGGGTGAGATAAGCTAAACCTCCTCCAATCCTGATATTCTGTAAAAAGTCATGATCTAATAAAGACGTAAGAATTTTGAAAATCTACTTGCCTTTTGATATTACCTAAAATTTCACCATCAGAAATAAATTTGCTATTAAATGGTAATATCCTCAGAGGGGCAGGGAAAGGGAGGAGGGTTAGGAGAGGATAAAAAGAGCTTAATCTCTCTTAGGTACATACAACTTCATGATTAGAATCTCACAAATAGAGAAGACAGGGTGTTCAAGAGAACCTGGACTAGTGAGGCATCCCATAATAGTTGAGTGTTGCTGAAGGGTCTTTCCAAAGGTTAAGTAAAGTAATGAAGATAGCTTTGCCTAAGTCACAGTTTTTGTTTTTGTTTTTGTTTTTGTTTTGCGGGGGGGGGGGGTGGGGGCAGTGATTGTGTATTTTATTAGTTGTTTATTGAGATATAGTTGGCACATAACATTCTTTAGGTTGTACAGTGTATTGACTTGATACATTTATTTATCACAAGAATCTTACCACCATAGTCCTACAGCCAACACGCCTATCACTTCACATAGTTATCATTTCTTTTTTGTGGTGAGATGACTTAAAGTCTTAAGCTCTTGGCAGCTTTGATGTATACAGTACAGTACTGTCAACTATAATCACCATGCTGTCTTCATATCTCCAGAACTTACTCATCTTCTAATTGCAAGTCTGTACCCTTTCTCCAGCATCTCCCCAGTTCCAATTCTTCATCACAGATCTCCAAGGACAAGAGAAGAAAACAGGGGCTGGGAGTAATATTAGAATCTACAAAAAGAAAAAACTTGCAAAAAAAAAAAGATAATAATTAAAAGCTCAGAGATACTTTAAAACTCATTAATATGTAAAGCCCTTAACTTTAATTGCTTATAGGATGCTAATGATACAAACAGATTTCTCATTTCACCCTTTTTCCTAAAATTGAAATCTACCCTTGGAAAGCTTCCCTTAAGTCCTATTGGAAGTATTTTGCTGATTCTAGATTCCTCAACCTTTTTTTTTTTTTTTCTGTTGGTTCTGACTGCCCAAATCTGTAGCTCTCCTCTAGCCAGATTTCTACCCTTGGCTCCTGGAGCAGATTACCAGCCTAGGTAAGCACAGGAAGTGCCTGGAAGTTGGTGTTCCCAGGCTCTCAGTCAACAACTGACATCTGGTGCTACTGGAGTATGAAAGCCTCCTACCCTCAGGTGGAATGAACCCTGAGGCATGACCTACACTGCAGAACTTTCTTGGGTCAGGCTGAGGTTGCTCTTCATAGGTCCCTGCCTCCAACCTCAGCCTTGCAAGGCTTTTTCCCTTTTCCTGGATTGTTTCCTCCACTTCCTTACTGGGCTTCCCCTGTGTCTCAGCAGTAAAGAATCCACCTGCAATGCAGGAGATGCCAGTTCAATCCTTGGGTCAGGAAGATCCCCTGGAGGAGGACATGGCAGCCCACTCCAGTATTCTTGCCTGGAGAATCCCATGGACAGAGGAGCCTGGTGGGCTATGATCCATGTGGCTGTAAAGAGTCAGACGCAACTGAAGCAACTGATCACACACTTACTTCCTTACTAGATTCTTCCTTATAAATCACTATCATTGAATTCATCATCTTAGGACATTCTTATGGGGAAGGCAACTAAGCTAGACTGTTGCTGGGTGTATCTACCTGAAGGTCTGGATAAAACTGCACATTATCATAGGCAAAGCCAGGGTATCATCATGCCTCACCTGTCTCTTCCTCCTGTTGTTTCTGTTAAAGATGCAACATTCTCATAGTTACCCAGGTACACAGCTTTTTAGAGCCATTTCTATTATTTCTTTTTAGTTAATGAATTGACATTTACATTAAATTTTATAATTTGTAAAACATTCTCATGTATTTAATAGCATCTTATTTTCAAGATAAAATAGGTCAGATTTGATCATATCCTATAGATCAGATTTGATCATATTCAGTCTTAGAGTGAGGCAACAAAGGATACAGGAAATTAAATAGGTGGTAAATTGAGTAACTGGAATGAGAACATGTGCCTTTGACTTTGATTGACTACTTTTCTACAAAGCCAGATGTTCTTCCTTCAGGACACCTCTTTTTTTATTTTTTCTATTTCTTTCACACAACCTTGGTTTAGAACCTTGCTATTCTTTCTCAGGTGATAGCAGGCATCTCCTAAAGGGGGGTAATCTGCCTCTGTTTCTTGCCCTCATGCCCCTCTCAGATTAGGATCCTTACATAACATCTTTTCTCACTTACCTATGATCTAGATCCTACAGACATTTCTGGTTTTAGCTTTTACTCTTCCTCGCTTTCTAATTCTAGAGTGTATTTGTTACTACATCATAGTTTAGCTATATTTAATAGTATAGAAAAGGCTTCATTGAAGATGGGTGTGGGTACTGCTGTAACAAACACCAAAAGTATATGCCACTGATAGAGCAACCAAGCAGTAAAAGGAAATAAAAGTCAAGAGGCTGGAAGACGGCTATGCCTGATATGCAATGGAAAACTCTTGACAGAACTGTCATCTCTTATATAACTTGGAAGGCAGATCACATATCTAATGAGCTTACTGCACTGGAGAAAGAGGTTGGTAAACTTAAAGCTAGTAGTGTATGTTGAAAAGGTGACTAGTTTCTAGTTGACAAGGTGGCAGTAGAAGTGATAAAGCCACCTCTAGGTCTGTTCCTAAAATCCATCCTACACAATCCTTTAGCTTTCTTTCCCTCCACAGGCACCTTAGAAACCTTATGTCAGAGATGGCAAAACCTTGAGATGGAAAAATCCTAGACCCCAAAAAGTGCTGGAGAACCTTATCTCCAAGGAAAATTGCCAAACCATCCATTAGGCTCTAAAATGAAAAGAAAACAACATGTTACTCTGTTTAACCCTGAGATATTGCTGCTTATTTTGATACCAAGGTGTATTCTAGACCATCCTGTTTGAAAGCCTGCAATGCCAGCATCTTTTATTCCAGCATCTAATAGCATGCTATGATAGAGCTAAATGTTCAGTGCTTATTAAATTAAATAGAAACAAAACCTCATATCATGAACTGATTTCAATGAATAAAAAGTAGACAGCCATTATGGATACTAGTGCACAACAACAACATAAATAATGTAAGAAATAAACAGCAAGGAAGAAAATGATAATTATGTTTAATATCTCAAAATAATCATTCTTAACAGCTATGAATTGAATTATTCAATTATAACAAAGTGAATAGAAAACAATAATGAGTTAAGACATTTTCCAAAAATATTCTTTACAATTCTCCCAAATTGTTTTTATGTAAATCATTAAATAAATAGATGAAATGTATATAAGCTACATTCTTTATAACAAATTTATTGCTTTTTTAGTTAATGCAATAAAAATATCCTGCTAGTTGTTTATTAAGGGGGTAAAAATATTAATTAGTTAACAATGTTAGCAAACAACTCAGAGCAAGAGAAGTCAGGCTTGCTGGGGTTTGTGACATCCACAACATTCGAGACAGGATTTATTAAACTGTTTCTTCAGGACTCGGGTTTGCAGGGTCGGGTTCTGGGGGCCCCATCCTGCTGCGTCGTCAAGGTGAGTTATCTGAACATGACAAAAGCTGACACAGGGACATGTTACAGGCCAGCAAACACCACAGTTCACGAATTATTAAAGTGACTTCCAGAAAGATAGCTTTCCTCACTCTGCTGGCCTCCACAGCTTCCAATTTTGTCTTGAGCTGAGTGTATCAGCTTTCTTCTTTAAGTCCTACTGCTGAGAATTCAAGGATCAGTTGTGTGAAACCCAAACCAATGCATTCCACATCACTGTCATTTAACCTCTTGCCATTCACACCTTCTGAGTGGCCTCTTCTCATTCTACCCATACCCGGATGTCTGCATTATTAACATTTCTGTAATGAGATCATGGCTTTTTGTCAGTAGGGTCTCTTCCAGCTTCTTCAAGCTTTCCTGCTCTGACACTAGATTCCACCCTCACCTGCCTGCATACATCCCAGCTCTCCAACAATGTGCCTTGGCTCCTCAGAGCTGTGGCCACCTGCAGTTTGTTTCCTGGCTAGCCTGGGCTCCAAAATACTGGCTCTACCTCTGGTCAGATTTTTACTTCCTTTCCAAATATTAGGACCCTTCATGGGCACACATCTGCATCTCATTTGCTTTTTATGGATGTAGTCAAAGCAAACCCATAGAATATGGAGCAATGAAGCAAGTCAAGAGCATGAAACTGATGAGTCTATTCTTGGACTGTCCTTCTCAATTCCCAAAACTGGTTCACTGTGGCTTGCAGTGTCTCTGCTGCTCTCCTAGACACTCTTCTGAGCCCAAATGCAGGAAATCACAGCCTCAAAGTCTTTTCTATATTTTCCTCCATATGCCTTCCAATCGTACTCCCAAATCCTGCCCCATAAGGCAGTGGGCCCCGACCCTTCTGGCACCAGTGACCAGTTTCATGGAAGTGTTATAGCCACGCTTTCCGGGAAACAGACTCACTCAGAAGGACAATGCAGATAGTGGAGTGCAGTTTATTACGCCGGCGGGCCCAAGGCAGAGTCTCCTCTTAGCCAAGGACCCCGTCCAGCATTTGTGAAAATCTTTTATACCCCATGCGTACGTGTCTAAACCCACCACTTGCCCCATGTGTACGTGTCTTAACCCACCACTTGCCCCATGTGTACGTGTCTTAACCCACTACCTGCCCCATGTGTACGTGTCTTAAACAGTCAATAGTCAATAAGCCCGCAGTTACATTCCAACCAGTTAATAATCGATAAGCCTGTGATTACATCTTGACAGATACAAAAAAAAGTTTATGACCTGTCCGGAGACAGGTGTGATTACGGTGTGCTTCCTCTTAGGCAATGAGTAACCTGGATGTGATCTTCAGGATTCCTCTGTCTGGAGGGGGTCTTATCCTTCCATTGTCGTCCTCACAGGCACTAAGTAGAGAGTTCAGAGTCCACTGGAGAGGCAGTCGAGCACAGCCAGCACGGACAGGCCTGAGATCGAGTTCAGGCCCTATGAATTCCTTCTTCAGAAGACAATATATCCATGAACCAGGATGGAAGGGGGAATGGTTTCAGGATGATTCAAGAACATTACATGTATTGTGCACTTTATTTCTGTTATTATTACATTGTGATATATAATGAAATAATTTTGCAACTCACAACAATGCAGAATCAAATCTTCAAGCATTGGAGTATCATAAAGTGTGCACCACCTAGATCCCTCACACATGCAGTTCACAGTAGGGTTCAAGCTTCTGTGAGAATCTAATCCTGCTGCTGATCTGATGGGAAGTGGAGCTCAGGCAGTGTTAATAATACAAACAATGGGGAGCTGCTGCAAACACCGATGAAGCTTCACCAGCCACTCACCTCCAGCTATGAGACCCAGTTCCTAACAGGGGACTGGTTGTGGACTCCTGCCCTAAGGGACTTATTGGGTTTTATGTAAATATCATGAGACAAGTGACAAGTGCAGAAACTACCTCAAAGCTTGACTATTGATAATATTAATAACTGTTCTCCCTATGAACTATTTTGGTAGAAAGAATAAGAGTGATGCTTGCCAATTGCATAATAATTGCAATGTGCAGCATTATTTATTTTAAGAACTAGGGGAGATAATGAGTTCACTGTTTTCCAGAATTTCTGGAAAAAATATCTCCATGCATGTTAGGGCATCTCAAGTCTGGGCAATTAGCATGGGAATTACTCTAAATGGTCATAATACATTTAAAAAAACGATCTCAGATTTTTTAAATTGCACTTCCCAACTGTAAAAAAAGGTTTCAAGCACATATATCTTTTTTATATTTATAAATTATACCTATATATTATTGCATGATTACATTATGAACATTATAAAGTGTTTATAAACAGAAATTTTAGAAGATGAGATAAGAGAGAGAAAGAAGGAAAATAAA
This sequence comes from Cervus canadensis, assembly GCF_019320065.1. Lineage (NCBI taxonomy): Eukaryota > Metazoa > Chordata > Mammalia > Artiodactyla > Cervidae > Cervus > Cervus canadensis. The sequence continues at coordinate 30,300,352 of NC_057408.1, read as the reverse complement.
ATAAGCTCTCATATTTTCTTCACTCCTAATAGAGTTTTATATACTCCCTGAGGAAAGAGAATCTCACTTTGGTGATGGCTATTCTAAGAAAAGTATAATAAGCGGTAGGTGTTACCTTAAAAGTGTCAGTGACATGATCAGCATAAGGCAGCAAGGAGTAGATGTTGGTGGATAGGACGCTCAGATCCTATTCTTAAATTCCTGCTCAGAGTAAAGTTTTCCCTGCAGCTGGAATATACATTATTTGTATCTCCCTTTATTTATATAAGTCAAAATGTATCTGCTTTGGATGCCATGGACAATCTCTAACCATTTCCTCATATAGAAATCTGTGAGAGAGTCAACATTTCCCACTCATCTTTGTCCCTGGTTCTCTTGCCTAAATTCTTCCAATTTAGACTGCTTCCTTGGGAGAATCATGGGTCCCGCTATTTCTTCTTTCTTGTGGATCCATCTACTGGATCCCTCGACGGGAAGATGTGTATGTGCTGATGGGACAGGAAGATCCAGGTGCCTTGGTATTTTTTGTTTCCATATAATAGGCACCCACTGAAACCAGCTAAAGGGCATCGTGAGTTGTCCTTGACTCTCCAGAGCACAAATAGCATTTATCTCTGGGCAGCAGGCAGCGCCAACGCGGGTTTTTGTCAACCTGTCAATTTTTTTTTCTTAAACAGAAAGCAGAGTTCAGTAAATAAAGATAAATGATTGTGCTCCTTCTCTGCAGACCCTGGAGCTAAACTGAACAGGCCTCTTATGGTTTGGCCCTGCTTCATTGACTGTTCAGACAGCCCAGTAATACGACAGATGTACCCAGCCATTCCCTCTTCCCCGCTGTCCATTAGATTATGTTCATTTTGTCTGAAATGCCATTAGAAGTCTCAAGGTCAAAGAAGTCACAAGGAAGAAAAGAGGATGACTAATTTTTTTTTTTTTTTTCTGCAGCCCTTCATTGCCCAAAGAGCCTCCAGACAGGTGGGCTCCTGCTTTGTGAGAGGCACAGAGAGGGGAGCTCCATGCAATTTACTTGAAATAAAATGCAGGTGTGCAATTAACCCAGACACACTTCTGGCAACCATCACAGCCCAGCACTAGAAGTTTTATTTTAATCAGGGGAGAATGTTATTTGGGATATTTTCCTAAATGACAAATGAATGATTTGCTTGCAACATGTTGAGGAAGAGCTTAGGGAACCGTTGGGGCTAGCCATTTCTTTCTTGTCTTACTTTTTTTGAAAACAAAAAAAAGTGTACTAGTGTTTTGGTCTCCAACAGTGTTCCCCCTGGGATTTCTTGAGGTTATCATGCAAACAGGGAATTTGTCCCTGCTTAGCAGCTGTGATTATGCACGTAATGGTCCTTGAATTTATATAGTGCATTACTCCTGAGCTCAGATCACTTAACACACATGGCTACATCATTAACACTTAGAATCATAGAATGTGAAACTGGAGGAGACCATGAGGATCACCTGCTTCAGCTCCTCCATAGACAGAAAAATGTACAGTGCTGTTACATTGAGGCCCTTTACTTGCTTCATGCTTGGGGGGCAGGTCATCTTTCTCAGTGATGACAAAGAATACATTCTCTTCCTCTCTGAAAGCTTTCACAGCATCTAGCATAAGCCTGTGTGTAAGAGAATAGAAACAGGCCATACCATTGTCTGGTAGTTAGAAGTATGGAGTCAAATAGTCAGAAACTAAAGATAGACTATGTAGTCTATCCAGAAATCCAAGAATTCTGCCCAAAAGTCCAGAACAAGGGTACACAAAAGAGAAATTATGTAAGAGGGTTCCAATTTCCACCACTATTTCAACCAAATTCATTAATTGTTAAATATTTTCCGAGATTATATGGCATGAAGTTATTGTTTGAAAAAGTTCTCCATTGCTTAGTTAAAAAAAAAACGACTTAGAGAAATCTTCCTGTAGCACCCTCAAGATATTATCATCTAACTTTCCCTTGAGCAAGTGTGGGAAAAACAGCAGAATTTAACTCCTGTTCCATTTCACCTTATAGAGTTTTGGTTCTGTGAGGCAAAGATGTGACCAAAAAGTACAGAATGATCATATGCATGTTTCTGATGCCTTTATTCCTATCTTATTCCATTCAATAAGTGTTTACTGAACCTCTTGTTATGGTTATCATTGCATTGGAATGAAGGCTGTGTGTAGTAACAGAAAATAAACTCTTGATGAGCTTCAAATGATATTTTAGCAGAGGAAATCTATAACATACATAAAAAGCTATACATTTAGGAACATAAGCATCAACATGCACAGTTCAGAACATGAGAGAATAAGCAAAATATAAATTAGGTGAAAAGATGAAAAACCTGAAATTCGTTGTACTTGGAAGCAATCTTGTGTACTATTTCTTTTTTTTTTCTTTTTTACTAATTTATTTTTTGAAGGATAATTGCTTTACAGAATTTTGCTGCTTTCTATCAAACCTCAACAGGAATCAGCCATAGGTATACATATATCCCCCACCTTTCGAAACTCTCCTCCCCTCTCCCCATGTCCATAAGTCTATTCTCTATGTCTGTTGACTCTTAGGTACAATTTCTTTATCAGATGGGTAAGTAGAGGCCCAGGGAAAGAATGTGATGCACTCAAGTTTGCCCAAGACAGAAGAAACTTAACTGCTCCCGACCCATATGCTTCCCTTCCTCCAATCTAGTATCCTTTTGTACATTATGCTGCTTTATTTAAACTATGAAGAAGGAGACTTTGAGAAGAAATCAGGGCGTAAACTAGGGAAGGAGAGAGGAGAGCCCCCTCGGTACAGGAGGAAGAACAAGGGGGCAGCTCAGTGGGCGGCAACCAACTCGGCTGTGAGGGAAGCCAGATGACTGTAGAAGACAGCTCCACCAGACAGTCATCAAGTGTGACCCCGCATGAGGCGCCGTGTAAGATGCTGTTCACACGTGCTTAGTTGCTCAGTCGTGGCTGACTCTTTGCGAACCCATGTACTGTAGCCCACCAGGCTCCTCTTGTCTATGGGATTCTCCAGGCAAGAATACTAGACTGGGTGACCATCCCCTTCTCCAGGGCATCTTTCCAATCCAGGGATCAAACCCCTGGATTGCAGGCAGATTCTTTACCATCTGAGCTACCAGGGAAGCCCAAGACAACTGTGAGGGAAGCAATAAATAGGTAAGTAATGTGGTTTCTGCCTTCAAGGAACCCTTTCCAGAGTAAGGAGATAAGAAATACTACAAACATCGACAATTCAAAGATGAGCCCCATAACAGAAGGACAATCAGAGTGCTTGGCAGACTGTGAGCATCTACATACTAATGACTGTCGAATTTCATCCAGACTCAGCTTCCCATAGTAGCAAGTGGCAACACCATAGCCACAGCATCTATCCAGTACCTCAAGCCAGAAACCTGGGAGTCATTCTTGACTCTTTCCTCTCAAGATTCCCTGCCAATGCCCTAGTCAAAAATGCCTTTACCTCCTGAACTAGAACACCAGTGTCTTAACTTGTCTCCCTAACTTCTTCCTTTGAAAACACGAAATACATTAGAACTTAAATGACTGTTCTTTAATTCACATCTAACTGTATCCTTCCTCTTACCTTTGCTCTTAGGATTAAGTACAAAACTACTTAAATGTTAAAAGAAGTTTTCCCCATTTTCCTCCTACTCCCCTCCCCAAACTCATCTCCCGCCAGTTTTCTTTCCCTTTATACTCTCCAATCTTAATATTCCATCAATAGCTGGTTCTGCTGGATTCCTTCATATTGCCATGATTTGTTCCCTTTGCCCAGGCTGTTTCCCTATTCGCATCCCTACTGGACCTGTCTCACATTAAGTCACACAGGCACACAGGGAGGCGATACAGACATGCTGGCTTCATCTGGCTAGCTCCTATTCATCTTCAGATTCCAGCTTAAATTTCACTTCCTCCAGAGTTTCCCTGACCCTAGGCTAAGTACAGACCCATTTTCCATAGCATCCTATTTTTTTCCATCATAATATGTACCATATTTTATAGTACCTTTTTTAAATGACTGTCTTCCTCATAGGAGCACAAGACCCTCACTTGTGCCCTGCTCTGTTCCTAGAAAAAACAACACACGCATATAGCGCTTAATAAATACTGGCTGAACAATTACTTGATGATATCCAGAGCATTTAATCTCAGGTAAACAAATCCCCAAAGGTTTAAAGGAGGGCAACCTTTAAGTGAAAATTAGGTATATTGGAGGCAATTTAAAAGATTCCTCTCCCAGGAGGCTGGTGCCATGCCTTGATAGACCATGGCTGAGATCGACATTTTACTGAGCATTAAATTCATACAAAATGTTAATGGGTCTGGGAAAAAAAAAAAGGCAATTGCAATGGTAACAAATTAGGGGTTTGTTACACTAACTAACTTTTCTCTATTAACATAGAATTTACTTTGAAGAGCAGAAAGAGCCAAGTGAGCAGGTTTCATAATTGCAGAACTTTATTTTCACTTTATTCTAACTTCCCCAGTGAAAGAGAACATAAAGAAAGCCTTTTGCAAATGGATAATTACACACCACATCTCAGGATTATGAGATACTGTGTAACCTTTTCTCCTCCTTCTAATGTGACTGAGCACCAATGCCTAGCTATTCTTGCCTTTATGGGAGAAAAAAAGCATTTTGAGTCACTCTTCACATCTAATAGTATGATTTCATGTTTATTAATGTATACGCATAAAATGTATAATTTTTCAGCACCTGAAGGAGTCATCTGGATCAGCTAACCCAAACTTTGATTTTAAAAGGCTGAAACTAAGGTTGAGGAAAGTTAAATGATTCCTTCCAACACGAAAATTCTGGAATAAGAAATTTAAATCAAATGAACAATAATAACTGCTTTTATGGAGAAACAAAGTGGGCAATCATCCTTAGGTGTGGAAAGAGAATATAGAATGGAATCAGGTATCCAAAGGGATAAAAACTTGATTCAGAGATCTGCTTACTTAGTTCAAGTCTAAGACAGTTTTTTGACACCATCCTCTGCACACACAGAAAGGTAAGAAACTATAAAGTTAGGGGCATAGACAATGGAATCACACAGGTTTGTCTCCAAACCAAAACGAATCCCATTCACGTCATGATCCTCAAAATATTATCTCCCCCATTTCTATTTATTCATATGCTCATTTTTCTTCTACATTTATTTCCATTGAACTTATCATCTGATTTATTGTCTATTTATTTATTTAATATGTCTTTCCTCATTCTACGAGAAGGTAAATTCTATATAATCATGAAATTTATTTTGTTTACTGATAGTCCCCAGTACCTAAAATAGTGCCTGAAACATAATGGTTACTTAATAAAAAACTGAATAAATAAAACACTGTTTGAATAAATAAAACACCAAATTAACTGAATGCTAATTTGACCCTGAAAAGAACATGGCTGCTTGATAGTAAATGCTGAAAAGAGCCACAGAGTTCAAATTATTAGTCAAGATATCAATAATATGATTTGAGGTATATGGAGCAAATTCTGCAGCCCAAAAAGAATCTTACATTGAATGCTTTTGGAGTTTGAATTTCATCTTTAAATGTTAAAAGTCCAGGAAAAACAGAAAATCTCACTCATGAAGTGAGTGAAAATGAAAGCAAAAAATTGATATGTCTCTATGCACCCTATTTGGCCTAGCATTTCACATACTATAGTCAGGGGGGAAAAGGTATCCATTCATGATCATCAAAATAAAAGAAGTCTTTGAGATTTTCCATAAATGTGACTCTATAGCAAGAGAAAACAAAAAGAAAACCTGCTTTCCCTATGCTGATGTGTAAAGGTAAGTTATGATCTTTGTGAATATGATGATTATATGAGGTGATTTCTGTTTCTTCACCATCACTCCAAGGTAAATGTGGTGATTATGGCTAATTTTGCATGTCGTTTTTATCTTTAAAATACTTGTTTTGTTTTAATTTAGTAAGCTGTTCTGAAGACGGACTCTCTCTGCAAGTAAACATTTCCTTTTCTTTTCTCTGCGTCATCCTATGACCAAGCATCGCTGATTGATGGAGTCACCATCAGTTGCTCCTCTGAACTCCTCAGCACTCTAGTCAGTACTACACAATTAGCAGTACTAATACTAATAACTAATTATATAATTTTTATATCACTAAGTATTCTTTAAACAGACCTGGATTTAGAAGCTAAAGGAACTCCATTCACATCCAGGGTGTACCTAATAAGGCTGGACAATCTCAGGCAGCTTAATCTCTCTACATTTAGAATTTCTCATAATCATTGAGATAACGATGTCTGTCTTCATTCACAGTGCTCAGTGAGACATAGAAGAGGTCATCCATGTGATGCTCACAGCACTGCACCTCATACATTATAAACATCTCAGCTGCTGGCTGCATTTGGATCTAAGTTAATCTCCCCTAAGATTGTAGCCTCTGGAGTCTGAGTTCTCAACCTTGGCCATGTGGTAGAAACATTGAATAGATTTCACAAAGCACTGGTTTTCTGATCCCACTCAGACTGATTTTATTCTTAGGAGAGAATCAAGTGTTAGGTAACTTTTAAAAGTTACCCAGGTGATTCTAACCTACAACTAAGGGTGAGAGTAATGAGTGACAGTGCTGAAGTCAATCTGCCTAAATTCAGATCCCATGTTCTGTGACTTTGGACAAGTAAATTAGTACCTCTAGACTTCAGTCTCCCAATACTTAAACTGGAATTATTAATGGTAGCTTCCTCACAGGGTTGTCATGAGGATTCAAAAGAATAAACCATGGAAAATCCTTAAAATATCATTGACTTCATGCTTAAAGCTCAAAAGATTAGAGCTAATATTTTTAACCCCAGTCATGGATCACAGCCTTGTCATGGTGAAAGGGTTTCTGTAACTCAGTGCTAGACAACCCAAGATGGATGGGTCATAGTAAAAAGTTCTGACAGAATGTGGCCCACTGGAGGAGGAAATGGCAACTCATTCCAGGATTCTTGCCTTGAAATCAAATGAACAGTATGAAAAGGCAAGAAGATATGATGCTGGAAGATGAATCTCCCACCCAAGTTGAAAACTGTCTAATATGCGACTGGGGAAGAGTAGAGGACAATTACTAATAGCTCCAGAAAGAATGAATCAATTGGGCTAAAGCAGAAATAACACTCAGTTGTGCATATTTCTGGTGGTGAAAGTAACAGACAGGTATGGTCTTAGAATACAAAGTGAAGTAGGACAAAGGCTAACAGAGCTTTGTCAAGAGAAACCACTGGTCACAGCAAATCCCCTTTTCCAATAGCCCAAAATCAGATGATTATGTTTTTTGCAGCCAAAGACAGAGAAGCTCTTTACAGGCAACAAAAACAAGACCTGGAGACGACAGTGGCTCAGATGAAGAGCTTCTTATTGCAAACTTAAGGCTTACATTGAAAGAATAGGGAAAATCATTAGGCCATTCAGGTATGATGTAAATCAAATCCTTTATGATTACACAGTTGAGGTGATGAACAGATTCAAGAGATTAGATCTGGTAGAGTGCCTGAAGAACTATGGATGGAGGTTCATAACACTGTACAGAGGCACTGACCAAAACTATCCCTAAGAAAAAAAATGAAAGAAAGCAAAGTGGTTTTCTGAGGGAGCTATACAAATATTAATAGCTGAGGAAAGGAGAGAAGTGAAAGACAAAGGAGAAAGGGAAAGATATACCCAACTGAATGCAGAGTTGGGTATAATCCAGAGAATAGCAAAGAGAGATAAAAAGGCCTTCTTAAATGAACAATGCAAAGCGGAAATAATAGAATGAGAAAGACTAGAGATCTCTTCAAGAAAATTGAAGATACCAAGGGAACAGTCAATGCAAGGATGGGCAAGATAAAGGACAAAAACTGTAAGGACCTCTCAGAAACAGAAGAGATTAAGAAGAGGGTGGCAAAAATATACAGAAGAACTAAAAAAGAAAAGAAAAGAAAGTCTTAATGACCTGGATAACCATGATGATGTGGTCATTCACATAAAGCCAGACATCCTGGAATTTGAATTCAATTGGGCCTCAGAAAGCATTATAATGAACAAAGCTAGTGGAGATGAAATACCTTATGAATATTCAGTGGAAGTGACAAATAGATTCAAGGGATTTGATCTGATAGAGTGCCTTGAAGAACTATGGATGGAGATTTGTGACATTGTACTAGAGGCAGTGATCAAGAACATCCCCAAGAAAAAGAAATGCAAAATAGTTGTCTGAGGAAGCCTTACAAATAGCTGAGAAGAGTGAAGTCAGCCAGAAAGATAAAGACCAATACAGTATACTAATGCATATATATGGAATTTAGAAAGATGGTAACGATAACCCTATATGCAAAACAGAAAAAGAGACACAGATGTCCAGAACAGAATTTTGGACTCTGTGGGAGAAGGTGAGGGTGGGATGTTTCGAGAGAACAGCATCAAAGCATGTATATTATCTAGGGTGAAACAGATCACCCGCCCAGGCTGGATGCAGGAGACAAGTGCTTGGGCCTGGTGCACTGGGAAGACCCAGAGGAATCGAGTGGAGAGGGAGGTGGGAGGGGGGATCGGGATGGGGAATACATGTAAATCCATGTCTGATTCATGTCAATGTGTGACAAAATCCACTACAATATTGTAAAGTAATTAGCCTCCAACTAATAAAAATAAATGGAAAAAATAAATAAATAAAGGCAACGGAGAAAAGGAAAGGTATACCCATTTGAATTCAGAGTTCCAAAGAATAGCAAGGAGAGATAAGAAAGCCTTCCTCAATGATCAATGCAAAGAAATAGAGGAAAACAATAGAATGGGAAAGACTAGAGATCTCTTCAAGAAAATTAGAGATATCAAGGGAACATTTCAGGCAAAGATGTGTTTGCTAAAGGACAGAAATGGTATGGATCTAACAGAAGCAGAAGCTATTAAGAAGAGGTGGCAAGAATACACAGAAATACTATACAAAAAAGATCTTCATGACCCAGATAACCACGATGGTGTGATCACTCACCTAGAGGCAGAGATTATTGAATGCAAAGTCAAGTGGGCCTTAGGAAGCATCACGACAAACAAAGCCAGTGGAGGTGATGGATTTCCAGCTGAGCTATTTCAGATCCTAAAAGATGATGCTGTGAAAGTGCTGCACTCAATATGCCAGCAAATTTGAAAAACTCAGCAGTGGCCACAGGACTGGAAAAGGTCAGTTTTCATTTCAATCCCAAAGAAAGACAATGCCAAAGAATGTTCAAACTACCACACAGTTGCAGTCATCTCACATGCTAGTAGAGTAATGCTCAAAATTCCTCAAGCTAGGCTTCAGCAGTATGTGAACTGAGAAAAAAATCAACTGACACAAGAGTTGGACCAGAAAGAATAGTGAAGTGAGAGTGAAAGTGTCATTCACTCATTCGTATCCAGTTCTTTGCGACCCCATGGACTGTTCAGCAGAATCCACTCCTCTGTCCATGTAATTCTTCAGGCAAGAATATTGCAGTGGGTAGCCATTCCCTTCTCCAGAGGATCTTTCTGACCCAGGGATGGAACTCAGATATCCTGCAATGCAGGTGGATTCTTTACCATCTGAGCCAGCAGGGAGCCCCCACGAAGAAGGTTGAGTGCCAAATAATTGATATTTTTTAATTGTGGTGCTGGAGAAGACTCTTCAGAGTCCCTTGGACAGCAAGGAGTTTAAACCAGTCAATCCTAAAAGAAATCAGTCCTGAATATTCATTGGAAGGACAGATGCTGAAGCTAAAGCTCCAGTACTTTGGCTACATGATGTGAAGAGCCCGATTCATTGGGAAAGACCCTGATCCTGGGAAAGGTTGAATGACAAAGGAGAAGGAGGCGGCAGAGGATGAAATGTTTAGATAACATCACCAACTCAGTGGACATGAATTTAAGCAGACTCAGGGAGATAGCGGAGGATAGAGGAGCCTGGCATGCTGCAGTCCATGGGGTTGCAAAGAGTTGGATGTGACTTAGCACCTGAACAACAGTGACTACAATACTGTTAATAAAAACCATCTGTTTCATTCCTCTCAAGGACTGGCACTGTGACTCATGTTCATTTCTCACCACAGAGATCCTGTAACCAATGACTGCTCCAGTCATGAGCATAGACCAGTTAGGGCCTTCTTTTGACTATGCTACAACGCGTGACCCTACAGGATAGCATCTTAATGTAAACCGTGAAGACCCCACATCCACTCACAGTTCAGAGATGATCAATTGGGAACTGTTTATGGTAAGACATTCACCTGGGAAATATATGAAAACAAGAATATCACAATGGGAAACGAAATACCTTACCACATCACAGTTTTGTCCTTGGCTGGCCTTAGTGGGGAGCAAATGGGAAGGGAAGAGATGACTGTGTTTTAGCATATTTATATTATGGAAACAAGCAAATTGAAAGAATCTCAGTCTTCAATATGTGAGTGATATCAACCTTGAGGTGAGGAATCCCTAGAAACTTATCTGTATCCTTTGATGTGAGAGTTTATTACATAGGTAGAACATTAGAAAGGTGTTATTAAAAACCATGTGGTGATCCAAGTTTCAATCTTCCGAGTAATACTTATCAAGAGGGACACACAGTATAATGGCTAAATGATGTTTTCTCCATTATATTGGCACTTTACAAATTTAGACAGGAACAATTACCTCATATAATTTGTTTTCCATTGACAGCTTCAAAAAGAAAAATACCAAATAATTATATTCTTGTTACTCTCCAGAATTTTCATTTGATACTCAATGGAAGACTAATATGAAGAGGTGGAAAATAATTTCTCTTCACCTATTTGGTGTAATTTACCTTTATTACCCAAGCTCTTTACTGAAAATTCAATAGTCTTTATATAGCTTACCATCTAATCTATGAACTTTGCATTCTTTTAATTTTGAAACTGACTACATAATACAAGGAATGAGGTTTTTTAAAAAATGAATTTGTAGTAACAGTAACTAATTTGACATATGGTGAATTGTTCTATTTTCTGACATCTTATAGTGAAAAAACATGATGCTTGCTACATTATAGTAATGATGATTACTTCCAACATATTTAATAAAGTGCTTTAGATTTGACTATTTATATTAAATTAACCAGATGGTGATAGCACATAATTTTGCCCAGAAATGTACATTAATTATTAACAATAAATGTAGGGCAAAACAACAGACTTTAGTAATATAACTGCACATCTGCAAAGGAGGTTGTTGGCGATTTGAAAATGCTAATCCTGTGATTAATCTTCCATTTGGCTACTGAGCAGCAGAAGTCACACAAATAAGAATGCTAAGATGAATGATGGAGTATGCACACTTCAAAATAGATTCTGATCTCAGAAGAAGAAAGAGGCTTTGTGGGCCATAGAAACTCCCCACCAAAAAATGTGTAACTTTATCACAGAACCATTTTGAGGAAGATGTGTTCTGTTGTCTTTATTTGAGGCATTATGTCCTTGGGATAACAGAATCCCAGGGACAGGAGATCCTGGTGGGCTGCCACTATGGGGTCGCACAGAGTTGGACACAACTGAAGTGACTTAGCAGCAGCAGCAGCATGTGAAATGAGCACAATTGTATGTAGTTCGAACATGTTTGGCATTGCCCTTCTTGGAGATTAGAATGAAAGCTGACCTTTTCCAGTCCTGTGACTGCCCTGAGTTTTTCAAAGTTGCTAACATGTTGAGTCCAACACTTTAACAGCATAATCTTTTAAAATTTTAGATAGCTCAGCTGAAATTCCATCACCTTCACTAGCTTTGTTCATAGTAACGCTTCCTAAAGCCCACTTGAGTTCACACTTCAAATTGTTCGGCTCTGGGTGAATGACCACATCATCATAGTTATCCAGGTCATTGAGACCTTTTCTGTATAGTTCTGTGTATTTTTGCCACCTCTTCTTAATCTCTTCTGCTTCTGTTAGATCCTTACCATTTCTGTCCTTTGTTGTGCCCATCCTTTCATGTAATGTTTCCTTGATATCTCCAATTTTCTTGATGAGATCTCTAGTCTTTCCCAGTCTACTGGTTTCCTCTATGTCTTTGCACTGTTTTTGTAAAAAGGTCTTATTTCTCCTTGTTATTCTCAGAAACTCTTCATTCAGTTGGGGATATCTTTCCCTTTCTCCCCTGCCTTTGCTTTTATTCTTTCCTCACCACTTGTACAGCCTCCTCAGACAACCACTTCACCTTCTTGTAGATATTTTTAGTCACTGCCTCTTGTAAATTATGAACCTCCATCCATAGTCTTTAGATACTCTGTCTACCAGATCTAATCACTTGAATCTACTCATCAACTCCACTGTAAAATCATAAGGAATTTGATTTGGGTCATATCTGAATGACATATTGCTTTTCCCTACCTTCCTTAATTTAAGCCTGAATTTTGCAATAAGAAGCTCATGATTTGGGCCACTGTCAATCCATCTGGTGATGTCCATGTGTAGAGTTATCTCTTGTATTGTTGGAAAGGGTGCTTGCTGTGACCAGTGTTTTCTATTGATAAAACTCTGTTAGCCTTTGTCCTGCTTCATTTTGTACTCCAAGGCCACACTTGCCTGTTCTTCAGGTATTTCTTGTCTTCCCACTCTTGTATTCCAATCCCCTATGATGAAAAGGACATCTTTTGTGGTGTTAGCTCTGAGGTCTTATAGGTCTTCATAGAATTAGTCAGCTTCAGCATCTTTAACATTAGTTGTTAGGACATAGACTTAAATTAATGTGTTTCTGCATGATTTGCCTCTGTAGCAAACTGAGATCATTCTGTCATTTTTGAGATTTCCTCCAAGTACTGCATTTTGGATGCTTTTGTTGACTATGAGGGCTCTTCCATTTCTTCTAAAGGATTCTTGCCCACAGTAGTAGTTATGGTCACTGAATTTCATTCGCCCATTCACATGCATTTAAGTTCACTGATTCCTAAGATTTTGATATTCACTTTTGCCATCTCATGCTTGACAGAGTCCAATTTACCATGACTCATGGGCCTATGCAAGGTTCCTATGCAATATTGTTCTTTACAACATCAGACTTTATTTTCACCACCAGACACATCCACAACTGACCATCATTTCTGCTTTGGCCGAACCACTTCATTTTTTCTGGAACTCTTAATTATTGCCCTCCACTCCTCCCTAGTAGCATATTGGACACCTTCCAACCTGGCAGGCTCATCTTCCAGTGTCTTATCTTTTTGTCTTTCATACTGTTCCTGGAGTTCTCACGGCAAGAATACTGGATTTGCTTGCCATTTCCTCCTTCAGTGAACTATATTTTGTCAGACCTCTTCACCGTGATCTATGTGTCTTGGGTGGCCCTGCAAGGCATGGCTCATAGCTTCACTGAGTTACACAAGCCCTTTTGCCATAACAAGGTTGTGATTCATTAAGTAGATGAAAAGGATTATTTCATGATTAAAAATGTGTTATGGAGTAATATGTTGAATTTTATTTAAAAAATCTACTGAAGATAAATGATCAAATTCATAGAAAGAAGCAAACTATTAAAACTGACTTAAGAAATAAAAAAATATGAATAGACCTATAGTAAATAAAGAGATTGAATCAGTAATCAACAAACTTCCCACAAAGTAAGTTAAGTCCAAGCCTAGATGGTGTCACTGGTGAATTCTACCAAATCCTTGGAGAGTTCCATGGACTGTGTATTCCATGGGGTCGCAAAGAGTCGGACATGACTGAGTGACTTTCACTTCACTTCACTTAAAGAATTAACAGCAGTCCATTACAACTCTTGCAAAAACATAAGAGGAGGGACAACATATCAACTCATCTATGAAGCTGGTATTACTGTACTACCTAATCTAAACAAAGACATCACAAAGAAAAGAAAACTACAAAATAATATTCATTATAAATATAGATGTAAAGATCTTCAACAAAATGCTTACTCAACAAAATGCTTTCCAGTAACCTGTAGAAAGTCTTCTACACAATGAACAAGTAAAACTTTCCCCAAGAATGTAAGATTAGTTTATCATATGAAAATCAGTTTAATATAACCATGTTAAAGACCAGAAAATCCATGATAATCTCAATCACTGCTGAAAAAGAATTTAATAAAAATCCAATACCCTTTTGTGGTAAAAACTCTCAATAAAATAACAATAAAAGGGTTCTTTCTCAATCTAATAAAGTATGAGTACAAAAATTCACATCATACTAATTGTGGAACCCTGACAGCTCATCCCTTAAGTTCAGCAACAAGATAAGGATGTCCACTTTCATCACCTTGTTCAATGTTGTATTGGAGCTACTGGCCAGAGGAATTAGACAAGAAAAAAAAAGGCATCCAGTTTTGAAAGAAAGAGGTAAAACTGTCTTTATGTGGAGATGACATAATCTTGCATATACAAAATCTTCAGGAACCCAAAGTGGGTGGGGAGGGGAACCTTTTAGAGTAATTAAAATTCTTTTCAACAAGTTTTTCAGACACAAGACCAACATACAAAAATCCGTTGGACTTCTGTACACTCAGTTCAGTTCAGTTCAGTCTCATGTCTGACTCTTTGCGACCCCATGAATCGCAGCACACCAGGCCTCCCTGTCCATCACAAACTCCCGGGGTTTACTCAAATTCATGCCCACTGAGTTGGTGATGCCATCCAGCCATCTCATCCTCTGTCGTCCCCTTCTCCTCCTGCCCCCAATCCCTCCCAGCATCAGGGTCTATTCCAATGAGCCAACCCTTTGCATGAGGTGGCCAAAGTATTGGAGTGTCAGCTTCAGCATCAGTCCTTCCAATGAATACCCAGGACTGATCTCCTTTAGGATGGACTGGTTGGATCTCCTTGCAGTCCAAGGGACTCTCAAGAGTCTTCTTCAACACCACAGTTCAAAAGCATCAGTTCTTAGCAATGACTAAACCAAAAAATAAATTAAGAAAAAAATCCATTTACAATAGCATTAAAAACACAATATTTAGTAATATGTATCAAAAGAAGTGTAAACTTTTACATTGTAAACTGCAAAGCAATGTTGAAATAAATGAAATGAGTTTTAAATAAGTGAAAAGACATCCTGTGTTCATGGATTGAAATACTTAATCACTTATATTGCTAAGATGAAAATACTCCCCAAATTGACCTACAGTTTCAAGGCAATCCTCATCAAAATCCCAGCTGACTTCTTTGCAGAAAGTAACAAGATAACCCTTAAAGTAGCATGGAAATTCAAGGACCCAAATTTCTCAAACAATTTTGATAAAGAAGAAAAAATGAAGGACTCACACTTTGATATTTCAAAACTTACTGCAAAGTTAAGGTAATTAGAGAGTTTTTTTACTGGCATAAAGGTATACATAGAGATCAACAGAAAGGAATCAAACTCTTACATTTCTGGTAAGAAATAACATCTCACATTTAACATCAATGATTTTCAAGATAATTCAATTGGGAAAAAGTAGTGTTTTTAGTAATTACAAAATGAACTTGGACCTACTATCTCACAGCATACATAAAAATTAACTCAAAATATATTGTAAATCTAAATGTAAGAGTTAAAACTATAAAATTCCTAAAAGAAAATATAAGAGTAAATCCTTATGACCTTAGAGTATAATAGCTTCTTAAATATGACATTAAAAGCATAAAAGCAACCAAAATATATATACATAGATAAGCTGGACTTCACCAAAATGAAAAACTGTTGTGCCTCAAGAGAAACCATTAATAAAGTGAAAAGACAATACAAAGAATCTAAGATGATACTTGCTAATTTTATACCTGATAATGATCTAATATCCAGAATGTGTAAAGAACATTCAAAACTTCTTATACAATAAAAAGATAAATAACCCAACTAAAAATCTGGCAATGCAATTGAAGACATTTTTCCAAAGTACATATGCAAATGGAACAAGTGCATGAAAAGATGCTAAATATAGTTGGTCATTAGGAAAATATATACAAAAAGCATAATATGATACTTTTTCACTAGGATAATTGCAACAAAGAAGATGGACAATCACATGTTTGTGAAATGTGGAGAAACTGGAACACTCATTCATTGCCAGAAGGAATGTAAAATGGTGCAGTCACAATGGAAAATGGCGTGTCTGTTACTCAGAAAGATAAATCTAGAGTTAGCCTATGACCCAGGAATTCCACTTCCAGGTATATATCCAAGATAATTGAAAGCACATTTTCACACAAAAATATGTATACAAATGTTCACAGTAACTTAACTCATAATGGCCCCAGTATGGAAAAAGAAAAATAAATGTTTGTTAATCAATGCATGGATAAACAAAATGCTGTATGTGTATATAATAGAATAATATTTGGCAATAAATATAGGGTTATTGTTGATACATGGTACAACATGGATGAACCTACATATGGTGTATGATTTCATTCATATAAAATGTTCAGAAGAGGAAAATCCATAGAGACAGAAAGTAGATTAGTGGTCACCAAGTACCTGAGGAGGAGTAATTGGGGAACGTCTGTTAACGGGTACAGAATTTCTTTTTAGGGTGATGAAAATGTCCTGTGACATAGTGTTTTGCATGATATATGAATATACTAAAAGTCACTGAATTGTGCAGTTTAAATAGGTGAATTTTTTTGTATGTGAATATCTCAGTAAAAAAACTAATAATAATCACATACTTCTTATACTGTTTTTTAGTTTACAGTTTCATAGGTACAACCAGAAGTGGAACTCCTTTCAGACCATGTTTTGCTACCATTCCCTTTTTAGACAACTGAGTGTAAAGAAGTTTACACTTCTTTACATCTGCCATCTTTCTTTGCATCTGCCACAATTATAGCCAAGAAGAGTAATGTAGATGACACCAAATCACTGCTGTTCTTTTTACATTAGAGATGCTGAATAATAAAATCTTCCATCATTGGTTGTAAAAGAATAAATAAGAAGAAAATTATAACATGGTTCAACACATAAAGACTTTAGAATATCCTATACTTATATTCTCTTTCCTTCTTATAACTTTAAATATGCTAACAAAAATATTGTGTTGATCTGTGCTGTCACTGTATGTCTGTAGAGCCCATTTGCTCATATATTAAAATAAAGTTACTCCTATGGCCTGCTCTTCAGGTTTGTCTTAAGGGATATTAGCTTATCAAAAGTACCACATGTTTTAACCATGATTAACTTTTTTAAGTTTTTCCAGTCAAGATAATCATGAATTGTCAATAGTGCCAGACCTTTGCAGTTAAAGACACAGGATTACCTTAATCTCCAGAAAATTCCCACAGTGTGTTATGATCCACACTGTTTCAGAACAAGGAACTCAAGGCACCATGCAAGCAAATGAAAAAGATGGGGTAATGAGAAA
This sequence comes from Cervus canadensis, assembly GCF_019320065.1. NCBI lineage: Eukaryota > Metazoa > Chordata > Mammalia > Artiodactyla > Cervidae > Cervus > Cervus canadensis. The sequence continues at coordinate 30,283,043 of NC_057408.1, read as the reverse complement.
TTAATTCATGGAGACTTCAGTCTCTCTAAGGAAAGGCAGAAGGCCAACAGGCTGTGTTCTAAAGGAATACAGTGGATTGATTTTGATCAGGTATCCTTCTATTTGCCCATCTGTCCATGCATCCATCCATCCCTTTATTCAGTATTCACTATGTCATAGGCACTAAACTAGGAAAGAAACATTATTCAATAACTTGGGAGGCCAGAGTTGGAGGGGGAAAGACATTACGTCAGGAATCAGTAATTTTGAAGCTAAGCAGATATGTTTCCAAATAATAAATCCATTATTGCAACACCATGTCAATAATCACAGAAAATTAACCAAGATGATCACATGGATCACAGTCTTGTGTAACTCAATGAAACTATGAGCCATGTCCTGCAGAGCAATCCATAGAACAGACAGGTCATGGTGAAGAGTTGACAAAACATGGTCCACTGGAGAAGGGAAATAGAAAAACCACTTCAGAAGTCTTGCCTTGAACAAGAATACTGAACAGTATGAAAAGACAGAAAGATATGACATTGGAAGATGAGCCCCCCAGGTCAACAGGTGTCCAATATGTTACTGGGCAGGAGTGGAGAAATAACTCCAGAGAGAATGAAGAGGCTGAGCCAAAGTGGAAATGACACCCAGTTGAGGATGTGCCTGGTGGTGAAAGTAAAGTTCTATGTTGAAAAGAATAATACTGCATAGGAACATGGAATGTTAGGTCCATGAATCAAGGTACATTAGATGTGACCAAACAGGAAATGACAAGAATGAGCATTGACATTTTAAGATTCAGTGAAGTAAAATGGACAGGAAAGAGAGAACTTAATTCAGATGACCATTATATCTACTATTGTGGGCAAGAATCATTAGAAGAAATGGAATAGCCTGCATTATCAACAAAAGTATGAAATGCTCTCCATGCATTTCCCAGGCAAACCATTCAACATCAGAGTAATTCAAGTCTATGTCACAATGACTAATGTCGAAGAAGCTGAAGTCAAATGGTTCTACAAAGACCTTCAAGACCTTCTAGAACTAACACCAAAAATAGATGTCCTTTTCATTACAGAGGACTGAAAGGCAAAAGTAGGAAGTCAAAGAATACCTGGAGTAACAGGCAAGCTTGGCCTTGGAGTGCAAGATGAAACAGGCAAAGGCTAATAGAGTTTGCCAAGAGAACAAACTGATCATAGCAAAGGCCAACTTCCAAGAACACAAGAGATGACTCTACACATGGACATCACCAAATGGTCAATACCGAAATCAGATAGACTATATACTTTGCAGCTGAAGATGGAGGAGCTCTACACAGCAAAATTAAAAAAAAAAAAGAAAGAAAGAAAGAAAAGAAAAAATACTGGGAGCTGACTGTGGCTCAGGTCATGAGCTCCTTATTGCAAAATTCAGACTTAAATTGAAGAAAGTAAAATGGCCTAAAGAAAGTATTTAGGTCATTTAGGTATGACCTAAATCAAATCCCTTATGATTATACAGTGGAAGTGACAAATAGATTCAAGGGATTAGATCTGATAGACAGAGTGCCTGAATAAATATGGACAGACGTTCGTGACATTGTACAGGATACAGTAACCAAAACCATCCACAAGAAAAAGAAAAGCAAGATGGCAAAATGGTTGCCCGAGGGTGCCTTACATATGCCTGGGAAAAGAAGAGAAACAAAAGACAAAGGAGAAAGGGAAAGGTGTACCCAACTGAATGCAGAGTTCCAAAGAACAGCAAGGAGAGATAAGAAAGCCTTCTTAAGTGAACAATGCAAAGAAATAGAGGGAAACAACAGAATGGGAAAGACTAGCGATCTCTCCAAGAAATTAGAGATATCGAGGGAAAATTTCAGGCAAAGATGGGCACAATAAGGACAGAAATGGTATGGACCTAAGAGAAGCAGAAGAGATTAAGAAGAGGTGGCAAGAATATACAGAACTCTTCAAAAAAAGTCTTAATGACCCAGATCACTACAGTGGTGTCGTCACTCACCAAGAACTAGACATCCTGGAGTATAGATTCAAGTGGGACTTAGAACACATTACTATGAACAAAGATAGTGGATGGGATGGAATTCCAGCTGAGGTATTTCAAATCCTAAAAATGATGCTGTTAAAGTGGTGTATTCAATATGTCAGCAAATTTGGGAAATTCAGCAGTGGGTACAAGACTAGAAAAAGTCAATTTTCACTCCAATCCTAAATAAGGCCAATGCCAAACAATGTTCAAATTACCACACAATTGCTCTCATTTTACACACTAACAAGGTAATCCTCAAAAATCTTTCAAGTTAGGCTTCAACAGTACGTGAACTGAGAAATTCCAGATGTACAAACCGAATTTAGAAAAGGCAGAGGAACCATAGATGAAATTGCCAACATTCACTGGGTCAGGGGAAAAGTTAGAAAATTCCAGAAAAACATTTGCTTCTGCTTCATTGACTACTCTAAAGACTTTGACTGTGTGGATCACAGCGAAGTGTGGAAAATTCTTAGAGACACGGGAGTATCAGACCACCTTACCTGCCGCCTGAGAAACCTGTATGCAGGTCAAGAAGCAAACTTTAGAACTGGACATGGAACAAAGAACTGGTTCAAAATTGGAAATGGTGTACATTAAGGCTATATGTTGTCATATCCTGCTTATTTAACTTATATGCAGAGTGCATCATGCAAAATATCAGGCTGGATGAATCACAAGCTGGAATTAAGATTGCTAGGACAAATATCAACAACCTCAGTTATGCAGATGACACCACCCTTATGGGAAAAAGTGAATAGGAACTGAAGAGCATCTTAATGAAGGTGAAAGAAGAGAGTGAAAAAGCTGGCTTAAAACTCAGCATTCAAGAGGCTAAGAGCATGGCTAATAGATGGAGAAAAAATGGTAAAAGTAGCAGGTGTTATTTTCTTCGGCTCCAAAATGACTGTGAATAGTGACTGCAGCCACAAAATTAAAAGATACTTGCTCTTTGGAAGAAAAACTATGGCAAATCTATACAGTGTATTAAAAAGCAGAGACATCACTTTGCCAACAAAGGTCCATGTAGTCAAAGCTATGGTTTTTCCAGCTGTCATGTACTGATGTGAGAATTAGACCATAAGAAAGCTGAGCACTGAAGAACTGATGCTCTTGAACTGTGGTGCTGGAGAAGACTCTTGAAAGTCCCTTGGACAGCAAGGGGATCAAACCAGTCAGTCCTAAAAGAAATCAACCCTGAAATTCACTGGAAGGACTGAGGTTGAAACTGAAGCTCTGATATTTTGGCCACCTGTTGGGGTGAGCTGACTCATTCAAAAAGACTCTGATGCTGGGAAATATTCAGGCAAGAGGAGATGGAGGCAGCAGAGGATGAGTTGGTTGGAGGGTGTCATCCACTGAATGGATATCCGTTTGAGCAAACTCTTGGAAATCATGACAGATAGGGGCTTTTGGCATGCTTGGTGTTCATGGGGTCACGAAGAGCCGGACATAACTGAGAGACTGAACAACAACAAAATATCAATAATAGGATGCCAAAAGATGTCAAGCTCTGTGATTCCTCCTTGTTCTTTAACCCCATTTAACCTTCACAGAATGTAAGATGTGTGTTATATTTTCCAAATAAAGAACATGATGATCAAGAAATTTAAGTAATTTACAGAGGATATAATGTGGATTCCAACTCCAAAGCCCACAATCTTTCTATTATGCCATCCTGCACACAAGATTCCCTCATTACATGGTGAGGCAACCTTATCCAAGCTGAAGTTCTAGGCAGAGATATAATCCCAGAGGAGACAAAGTTTGCTATGTAGCAAAAATGAGGCCATCAACTTGTAAGTTACCTAGCACATCCACATACTAGAAATCAAGTCTCACCAATGGGTCAGCTAAAGCCACTGATGCTTGGCATCTGCTGGTCCAGGTCATATCAAGAACTAGGGCGAGGAGATCTCAGTGAGGGAAGAGCATAATTAATTCCAACTGAAAGAGTTTGAAATTATGACCCATTACAAACAAAGCCTGAGACACAATTGCCTGTATATACAATACATATAGCAATGCTCAAATCCTATATGAAATGTCTTCTAGTATTAATAGGGACATTTACCTCTCTTCCTCCAATGTAGAAACAATGCCTCTTCAAGCTGGAAGCCAAAGAGTAAATGCTTAACTTATTTGCTGGTTACAATGAATATTGTTTGATAACTCTAAATGAGGATAGCAGACATTAATGTTATATACAAGCCTTTGAGTTGAAAACAGAAATATCAGCATAGGCACAATCTCCTAATTTTCTCACCTTTGCTGTACATTAGTTGGTTAATGGACTTGAGCCAGTATATCTACATAGTCTAAACAAAGCGGATAATTGTGCAATTATCTGATGAATTTAAACACTAAAGAAAGTAACTTTGGATAATTAAGATTTTGTTTGAAACTATCAGAACATCTTTCTTTGGGGAAAAGTCATGAAGACCAAAGTGGAAGTAGGTGTGCATATATGCCTTCCCCATTGCATTACATACAGCCTGAAAAGACAGCTGGGCTAAGAGAGAGATCCAAACTTCCTGGCTGTTTTCTTTTTTTTTTTTTTTTCTTTTTTTTTCTGGCTGTTTTCTATAAACTACACGTTTAGGAATCCTTCTCTGCTGCCTTCATTTGGAGCTAAGAAACAAATAAAATTATGAAATGGTATCATCTTAGGATCAACCCTTTTCTAGAAGCTTAATATTTAAGATTCTAGAGAGAAGCAGTCCCCCTTGCTTGGTGTAATCTGGTGTGATGTAAGCCTTATATTTTTAATGATGTACTGTGTCAAGGTAGTAGCAGGACCTACCGTGGAGCTTCTTTGGTTGAAGAAACACCAGCCCCTAATATGACACAATAAATATGGTGGTTGGGATCTAGATGTAGCTATATAGCATTGGCCCAAAACTGGTTGCCATGGAGCTTTGAGGGCAGTTAACTGCTTTGCAAATGATCAGACTTGAACAGGCTAACTCTTATCTATAAATAATATTATCCATGTTCAATAGATGGAATAACTGAGGCACAGAGAGATTAACTAGCTCAAAGTCAAAGAGATGATACTTCTGGGCCAAATCCCAGGTCTGTTTCGCTCCAAAATTGCTATACTCTAATGACTTCATAGAGGGTTTCCCCGGTGGCTCAGTGGTAAAGAACTTGTCTGCCAATGCCGGAGACGCAGTTTCAATCCTTGGGTCGAGAAAATCTCCTGGAGAAGGAAATAGCAACCCACTCCAGTATTATTTTATCCTTACTTGGGAAATCCGATGGACAGAGGAGTCTAGAGGGCTACTGTCTGTAGTATCACAAAGAGTTAGACATGACTTAGCAACTTAGCACTAACAACAACAATGACTTCATACACCCCAAAAACAATTCCCACAAAATTGAAAATAAGATATATCTTTATATAATGCATTACCTCAATTGGGGCTGTTTTCATTGTAATAAGGAGTAGACAGCTCAGTTCCCTGCAGTTGGCATTCCTCTATAATCACATCATAGATTATCCAGGCATGACCAACCCACTGGACCAGAAGGACCTAACCTGTCAAACAATGTAGCAAACACTTTCCTTCAGCATTGAAATAAAAAATAAGAATTAAAATCAGATACAGAGAGAATGGAATATGTTGTATTCTTATACAAGGCATTTACCTGAATTATTCAAGTAGTAGTATGACAAATAGATGGGGAAACAGTTGAAACAGTGGCTGACTTTGTTTTGTTTTTTTTTTTGGTGGGGGGAGGGAGTACTCCAAAATCACTGCAGATGGTGACGGCAGCCATGAAAAAAAAAGACACTTACTCCTTGGAAGGAAAGTTAAGACAAACCTAGACAGCATATTAAAGAGCAGAGACATTACTTTGCCAACAAAGGTCCATCTAGTCAAGGCTATGGTTTTCCCAGTGGTCATGTATGGATATGAGAGTTGAACTATAAAGAAAGCTGAGCACTGAAGAATTAATGCTTCTGAACTATGGTGTTGGAGAAGACCCTTGAGAGTCCCTTGGACTGCAAGGAGATCTAACCAGTCCATCCTAAAGGAAATCAGTCCTGAGTGTTCATTAGAAGGACTGATGTTGAAGCTGAAACTCCAATACTTTGGCCACGTGATGCAAAGAGCTGACTCATTTGAAAAGACCCTGATGCTGGGAAAGATTGAGGGCAGGAGGAGAAGGGGATGACAGAGGATGAGATGGTTGGATGGCATCACCAACTTGATGGACATGAGCTTGAGCAAGCTCTGGGAATTGGTGATGGACAGGGAGGCCTGGCATGTCGCAGTCCATGGGGTCGCAGAGTCAGACACGACTTAGCGATTGAACTGAACTTACTGAGTATTCAAGTAGTATGCACATATTAATTCAAATAATTTCAAAGTCAAAATATAAATTTTAGCATGTTTTCATGGATCAAAATAGACTGAGTATTGGAAATTCTATATGGTAAAATGTTAAACTTTATGTGATAAAGCAAACTTCCCATTGACCAGGCAGTTCACAGTCAATTTCAACTATTGAACATTACTTTATATCAACACAGTTTATATACTCTTTCAAAAACATTAGTCAAAACCTAAACAAGAGAATATTAATGAAGTTGCATTTCTGCCAACATTTAATAAAGACTTTTTACAACTTCAATAACCAGTTAGCAAGAAACTACATAACAAAAGTTGGATAGGAGAGTGGTTAGGGATGAATATAAATTCTGAAAAAGTTTACTAGCTTCTAGGACCTCCTAAGGAATAAAAAGCTCAAAATTATGCATCTATATTTGGTGTGAGATGTATACCTGGTGTGAGAAACATAACAAATATCCAAGTTATAATACTTTGCTCTAAATTGAGAAATGAAGAGTTTTGAGTGATTATATTGAGATCTTTTCATATGAAGGGGGAATGTTATAGAACTTTCATATTAGAACCTATTTTCCAAGAACAGCTCAGAAGTTCTCTTCTGGAAAATTGTGGCTAAAGAATTTTTTAAAAAAAATAAAACATCTTGATTTGAAAAGCAGAGCAAGAAATAAATCACACATAAATTTCAAAAATGAGAGAGAATTATGTCATATCTAATACCAAGTGGCAATAGCAGGACACTAGACTGGGCAAGAATTAGTATGAAAGATTGCCTGGTTTAAATGGCAATTAAGGATTTAATGGGAGAAAGTAATCAGGAATATGGGTGATCTAGCCAGTAAAAGAGTATTAAGTGGGTAATACAGTACTCAAAATATATCCTGAATATTCATGAGTTGATCTTATTGTGAATTATCTACACAGTGACATTTTCAAGTAGGAAAACATTTGACTAAAAGAAAGTGGTTCCTGAGCTTCTGAACATTATAAAATTCATACTGTAAAGGAAGAAAAATTTATTGCTTGAGTAAATGATGAATAGTTGAATAAAATGTTGGAGAATAGGGGCTGTAACATTTAAAATAATAAGTTACCATTTTGGGAAAACCCATACATTTTGATAGATTCAGAAAACACATGAAAAGTTTTTGGTTTAAAAAGATAGAATATCTTCCTTCCTAGTCTTTCAAACATTTGTGCATATACTTGTTCACTTAAGAGAATTGCTTTCATTAAAAATTGGAAAAAGCTACAAAGAAGTCTCAGATAACAACAACAACAACAAAAAATCTTGTCCACATTAAGAAAAGACTGTCCTTTTGCTCTCATGAAGCTATCTGGAAGGAAGCAAACAAATTACAACAGGAGCAGAAGCAGCAGCAAAAGTCCAGTCAGGAAAAAATAGGATTAAGTTAGGAAAATGACATCATTTCAGAGCCCCCAGTAGATATGGAAATCAAGAGAACTCAAATACATGCAGGTGAAACGTTGGCTGCACTTAACTCATGCAAAAGAACCTGCTGAGAAAATGCATCAAGTTTGACCTGAATTAGCCAAACAGGCTGTCTTAAGCTGTGTCTTCATGTCAGCAACTGGTATGAGAAGATGAAATAAATATATATGTAGTTTGTTGCCATAGAACTTCTTTATGAACATACTGTCAACACCATTTGCTTTTATTTCTTGGCCCAAAACATGACAGTCAGTCAAACTGAGTGGTTTTCCCAGGTACATTTGTTTTTCTTTAGAAAGTAGCTAACTTTGGTTTCTGGGTCTGTAGGAGGTGATGTTCCAGCTGAGAGGAGTTCACAAGCCCACCATTTTTTCCTGAAGCTTCATCTCACAGAGGTGCTAATGACTACCCCCATCCAACTTCTCTTTCTTTTTTGGCATCATAATCATGGTTACATTCAGCATCCAAGATTTAAATAAAGGAGCACTCCTCCAGCAACTTAATAGAAAGAAAAATCTTGATCATAGCCAAAGAAACCCTGTCACCTTCAGCCTCCAAAATAAAATCCAACCTTTCCCTCATTCATATTAATTGAATTTGGGGTTCACTCTAAGTTCTGTGCACTGCCAAGAGGAAAAAAAGTACCTTCCCACCCCATTCCCCCTAAATTTTATACATAAGTTTGAGATTTAAAAATCTCAAAAGTTATTGTGAAGATGAATCAAACTTAAAGATATTAAAACTTAACAGAACTCCAAACACTCCTCCCTTCCATCAAAAGTAAAATTTTTGGTTCGTTTGCTTCCTGGGGAAAAAAAGTACATGATCACTAGGGAGATGGATACTTATAATTAATACACCCTGTGAATGTCAGCTTCAGCATAACTTTTCCCTCCACACTTGTCATGGTGTCGCATTCATCCTTGAGGGATCCATCAATTCACACGGAAGCATCAGGAGGCCAGAAGGAAAGTTTGTCTTCATTTCTACCTTCTTTCCAAGGTTAACTACCTTCAGATCACATTCAGACTAAAATAAGGAACTCGAGTTTTTTTTTTTCCTAGGGTTTTAGTTCTTAAAGTAAAAAGAAAGGAAAGAAAAATTAAGCCTAAAATGAGTGTGATGCATAGTCATGATGGTCAAAGCAATACTCAAGCTATTGCAGTATTGGTGACCTTGAGTTATAACAATTTATGACTGTGATCTGTAAAAGATCTGGTGAAATGTACAACAGCGATATCTTCATATACAATGATAGACCCATATATCTCTATTAGTGAACAAATCTGTAAATACAGAGTCATGAAATGGTAAAATACAGAAGTGATAAAAGGTGCTGATTATAACAAAGCAAGGACAGTGAGGCTACACTGAAGACTGAAGCCTAAACGGGACGATCCATCTGCTGCTCAGAAAGTGTGAGTACAACAGAAGCAGAGCACAAGATGACCTCCTCTATTCTCTCCGCTACCTTTGTATTTTTATCCCCGAGTATTATACTGGTCTCTCCCTGTGCATAGCACTAACAATCCTTGGTATTATTTTTACTTATGTTTCTGTGAGCCTCAGTTTAGCTTGGGACTTAGATTTCTTGAAACTCTTTTTTTTTAGTTTTTTATTGTCTAATTTTATTTTTCTCTTTTCCACCTACTCTTAGCCCTTTTTTCCCTTCTTTCTTCCATCCTTTTAATCGTTGACTCCATCTGATCTTAAAACCTGCACACATTTTCTGTAAAAGACTCTTCATGCTCTGAATATATCATCTGGACTTTATTTTCAGACTTTCCCATCCCCCTTTCAGCCACATGACTGCCTCAGCACTACTCTGTGTTTGTTTAATCTGAGGAATGAAGAGACTGCCAGTTTCTTCTATGTATTAGTCCTTTCCTGCCCCTTTCTCTGACTCTGCTTTTTCTATGCCTTGATACTCCATCACCAGCATGGACTACAGCCTCAGTTATTCTTCCTGGGTTTATCCCTGGCCTTGACAACATTATCCTGTGCCATTTCTGACTCCATGCCCCACCACCAACAAAAAACCCTATATGGCTCTGAAACAGAGTTAATCAATCCTATACCCAGCTTAACTCCCCTTCTGCAGGGTCACATTTTTTCTTAGAACCAGTATAAAAATCTTCACAAATTCAGGTTACAAATCTGGTCAAACAGAGAGGGCTGACTAGAGACTCAATTTGCCTGCAGAATAGGAATTCAGTATTTCAGCCTTGAGATTCTCTTCTTCTAAATATTAAAAAGAAAAGCCTAGGAGGTATACACAGTCCCCAGATTGGATCATCCCACCTTCTACTCCTAGACAGAATCTATTAAGTCCTCTTGCTGACATTATTATTGGTTTTTTTTTTTTTTTTTGGTCATCATTCAGTTCAGTTCAGTTGCTCAGTTGTGTCCGACTCTTTGTGACCCCATGGACCACAGCACACCAGGCCTCCCTGTCCATCACCAACTCCCAGAGCCTACCCAAACTCATGTCAATTGAGCTGGTGATGCCATCCAACCATCTCATCCTCTGTCGTCCCCTGTCCATCACCAACTCTTGGAGCTTCTCAAACTCAAGTCCATCGAGTCAGTAATGCCAACCAACCATCTCATCCTCTGTTGTCCCCTTCTCCTCCTGCCCTAAATCTTTCCCAGAATCAGGGTCTTTTCAAATGAGTCAGTTCTTCGCATCAGGTGGTCAAAGTATTGAAGTTTCAGCTTCAACATCAGCCCTTCTGGTGAACACTCAGGACTGGTCTCCTTTAGGATGGTCTGGTTGGATCTCCTTAAAAACTGAGTATCCTGGATCAACACCTTGCTGTGGGTCTAATCAGTGACCAGGGAAGATCTGGTATTTTGGATTCTCTAAGAGAGATGTACCACATCCTTGGGGCCCTTCCCTGACCCCTCGACATCACACAGGTTCAGATGCATTTGGGTGCATTGCCATCTGCAGGTGAGGAGGGCATCTGTGGCTCACAATCCCTCCAGGCGGTTTCACTGCACCTTACCTTCTCCTTGCCCTGTCACACTTGGCACCTCTAGGTTACTATTGTCTTTTCTTACTATTTATTATGAGTTCCAGTAGGCTACTATTACTTCATCACCAAGTTGTTGTCACTTTCCTTAAAATCAAATATAGCCTGGGATATCAATCTTCTTCATTATTTGATGAAAATTAAATGGGCATGTTATGTTAAGTATGTAGTTCTTGTTGTTGTTTCGTAGCTAAGCCATGAGCTTCCCTGGTGGCTCAGCTGGTGAAGAATCTGCCTGCACTGTGGGGGACCTGGATTCAATCCCTGGGTTGGGAAGATCTCCTGGAGAAGGGAATGATTACCCACTCCAGTATTCTGGCCTGGAGAATTCCATGGCCTGTATAAGTCCTTGGGGTTGCAAAGAGTCAGACACGACTAAGCGACTTTCACAAGTCCAACTATTTTGAGAAACTCCATCACCTTTAGCCCTCCAGGCTCCTCTGTCCATTGGATTTCCCAAGCAAGAAGACTGGAGTAAGTTGCCATTTCCTTCTCTAGGGGATCTTTCTGACCCAGGGATTGAATCTGAGCCTCCTGCATTGGCAGGCAGATTCTTTACTGCTGAGGCACCAGGAAAACATGTAGCTCTTACTTTTAGCAAAATTAGCTTTAAATATATGTATATATCCCCTTTATATATATAAATATATGTATATATATATATATATATCCATTTATATAAATATATATATGTCCCTTTTATAACATAGACATTTGTTCTGTCTTCCCTCTGCATGTTTTGCAGCATATTCCTGCTACATCATTGATTCTGTGTCTAAGTCTTCTAATCTGGATTCAACTGCTTCCACCACATCCACCACCCCATTTTCCTTGATTTTTCATAGTCATAGACATTTTGAAGATACAAAACTTTATTCCTTCTCTACTTACTATACAATCTTAAGAACAAATTATGTCTTCCATTCATCAACCTTACCCTGCTAAGTCCCAACAGAGACTTTGGCAATTATATTTTGTCTATGGGTGTTTAAATATCATCATCTTCTTTCTCTTCCACTCAAAGTGATTTCTTTACTTTGAATTCCCTACATTGTCTCAGATATATCTTATCTCTGGTTTCCTTGGTCAGTTACTTTTGAAATTCAGGTTCCTGATGTTTCCATTCCCCTCTACTATACTGAAATGCAGAAAGGTCGTCCTCAAGTCCTTTTAATGTTTCCTCTGGCAGAGAGCACAATATTTCATCCATAGCAGATGAAGCTAGTGTCAGGCTTGGGGTAAAATAGACATTTAATATATCATTATACATTCTTGCAACAATTCTTGTAGTTTCCAGTATATTTTGAAGTGTCAGATGAATATATATCCTCACTGAAGTGAAGTGAAGTGAAGTGAAAGTCGCTCAGTCATGTCCGACTCTTTGCAACCCCATGTACTGTATAGATTCTCCAGGTCAGAATACTGGAGTGGGTAGCCTTTCCCTTCTCCAGGGGATCTTTCCAACCCAGGAATCAAACCCAGGTTTCCTGCATTGCAGGCAGATTCTTAGCCAGCTGAGCCACAAGGAAAGCCCATATCCTCACTAGCACCCCAATAAACACTATCTATAAATATCTATGGAAATTCTCTTATTTTTGAAGTTTGGAATGTAGATTCTGGAGAATAGACAGAGAGAATTGTTCAATAAATACAACTCTCTTCCTTTTACAACGCTCTTCCTTTTAGGCTGAGATAGCTTAATGTACCAAGCATTTAGGGCAGAGTCAAAGTATTTAGTCAAAGTATTTACTTCAAGTTGTCAGAAGCAAGAGGCTAAGGAGGAGATTAAATTTATTGCACAAAGACATGTTTTTGCATAATCTAACTAGAAATTCCTTGAAAACATACACATTCTGTTAAAACCAACACCACAGAAAATACTTAAACAGAGGGTGCTGAGTCCTTTTTGCAATTTTTCCAAGTGAATAAACTCAAACGAATTTGCACCTAGGCATCTGAGATATCCTATCACTAGCGAGTGAAAGTCCAGGAATCCAAAATTCACATTTTCAAAGGTTTGAAAGAATAATCAGACCTTATGGCTAAGGTAAATGTATATCTTGAGATTCAGGAAATTGAGCAAGCAAGATACTAACACCACTCATCACAGGAATGAATTCAATCCTAAGGCAAGAATGATTTCCCTTTGGCATCTGTGATATGCTCTTTGCCTGTGTGTAAATAAGTAAGGATCTGCAAACAACACACACCTGGTTGCCAACCGGAACCCTGCTGCCCGGGCACATTCTGATTAGAGCTAAGGTGAGGGCAGGTATTTTGTCCTCAGAAATTTTACATACAATTATTTCTTGTCATCAAGGGAATATATATCACTAGTTGATAAAATAGCCCACATGTAAAGCAAAACTGCTTCTAAAGTAACTTTGAGAAAGTTCAGAGAAGTGATGAAGATGATCTTACATAAATACTGCAATAATGGCAATACTACTGATATGAAAATAAAAATACGATTATTAACATGTCAGACTCTGCTCTATTGTCCATATCATTTAATCTTCACATGCTGACTATGAGGCAGAGACTATCATTTCTTTCACTTTCAGATCAGGAAAACATGTTAGAAGAGGCTACCTAAAGTTCAGCACAAGTTGGGACTTCTGATCTAGTTGAACTCATCACCACACTTTTCCGGGCACTTGATGTTCTCATAGTCCTTACAGAGAATAGTCCTCTGTTTAACTAGGTTTGTAGCCTGCCAGGCTCCTCCGTCCATGGAATTCTCCAGGAAAGAATAACAGAGTGAGTTGCCTTCCCCAGGGGATCTACCCGACCCAGGAATCGAACCCAGGCCTCCTGCATCACAGGCAGATTCTTTACCATCTGAGTCACTGGGGAAGTCTCTCCTTTGAGAGTTACTTGTTCAAAATCACATTTTGCTTTCTTCTAAATTTCATTTTCCTCTGTCCCACACTAGCTGCACTCCTTAGTGCAGCTGGCCTCTGCATGTCACAGGGAAGCAATATAATCAAATAAATTTATCTAAGATGTGACTGGCTGATATTTTTTGATCTTACCATCATTATGTCCACTTTGAAAAGTATAGTTGAGCGACAAACTGTGTTTAGAATCCAAACTAAGCTCTTGTAAATAGAAATCACAGTCTTTTATACAAGTTGTTTAAAAATACAGGAGGGAGACTGGAGCGCTTTTTGTTTTTGTTTTTGGCAATATGGACAAGTATTCCTTCTTGTAGTATGTTTGACCCAATATTTCTTTATTATATTCGAAAAGACCCTCTTTTAGAATAGTATTAATGTGACACATGTATTAGAGCAATTTTAATTTGAGAATATTTTCCAATGATGTTGAATTATAACTTCTGGGAAGATTGTGACGATTCCAGGAATATTTCAACAACAAAGCAAAGCAGAGACCAATGACATCCACATCGGTTTTACATAAAGATAACCAGGTGGACAGAAACATCCTGACTTTTCATCTCAGCTAGGGACTTACAGGCCCCCTGATGAAAAGGACTCAAGGCACAACATTGAGGACCACTCGATAAAGATGTTTTCCCAGCATGTGGCAGCAGTTAAAAAGCAAATAGGTTTCCGGGATATAACAAAAAGGGCTGGAAGATACCGTGGCACAATGAACAATGAAGGCTTTTTCCTTCAGAGAGACTGGACGCCTGCCATCTTACCACCTGAAAGCTAGGAGGCAGTTTGAAAGAATCCCCCGCAATGTGTCTGAGACAGCTCGAAGTGAGGATGATCTATTGTGAATGTCTGGGAAGGCGAATTACTGGCAGTCAGATGGAAGGATTCACAATTATGAAAGGCATGGTGAGAGCTGATCAGATTCTCCTTTCTACTAGGCTTCATGCTTCAAAACAACCAGAATCTCATTTTATGAAAATGCTCATCGCTGTCACTTAAGGAGACAGGAGTCTGCTTGACAGCACTGCCTACAAGGCATTGTTAGGGATACTGGCGGGGCCTCTCAGGCCACCTGACCTAGCCAGAGCTCTTACTTATGCATCCTCATAGCATAGCCCTGGAAGCTAAAAGGCATCGTGAAGACAAGTCAGACTGATTTCTAGATTAAATTCCCCTGTCCACTGCTGTGTGCTTCACCGAATGTGGTAAGCTGAGCGTGAACTTCAGCAAAGGGCTGTTGAGCAAATAAAGGCAGATAAAGAATGTTAAAGGGACCAAAAAAATTATAAATTGCAAACTGTCAGACCATCCATAGCCTCCGCCAAGTCCAAATGGCTTCATTTTCCTTTTCTAGCCTGGCCAGTCCGCTGAGTCTCTCCCACTGGTATTTTTGGGATACAATCCAGGCCATTATGAACCGATCCAACAATGTGCAGTGATCTTGAAGCTTGCAGGAAAGTTTGGGACTACTTAAATTACATCCCATTTATCTTTACCAGGGGATTGTGTATTTCTGTCAAAAGTATCCTTTGTTCTCTAGTGAGCTAACTTGCAGTAATTCTGTGATTTGGGAAAGATTTAGAGGTACAGTTCATAATAAATGCTCAGGAGTCGGTATTTCCTTTGAGTTGAATGGTCTGTCTCCTTCCATGCCAATGACTATAGGCTCTTCCCTTTTGTAATATATGGCTATTGACCCTGGATGTCTTTTCAGCTAGAATTGGAGTCCTGCTCTTTCGTCAACCTTAATGTCCACCCAAACACAGAAGACTGTTTCTGTACTCAGTCAAGCCATTTATTAATTGTTCATTTGTCTAGGTAAGTGGGTTCAAGCTTCTGTGCTTCCACATGTAACACTTCCCTTCTCTGACTGGCATTTAGCTAAAGCAATGCCTTAGGGAAACTGTCAAGAGTTTTCAAGAAATCAAGTGCCAGAGTACATGGTGTTGTGGTAAGAATCTTGGTCCTATAGGCAGAGGGGCTGAACTGGACACCAAGTTTCACCCTTGGTAACTGCAATTTTTAGAGACTTCATCTAGCTCAGCCTTGGTCTCCTTATCTGTGAAAAGAGGACAAGTGCCTCCCCCCGGGGACCAGCAGAGTACCCAACGTGATACACGTGAAGGTTATTTCACATGATGCTCTGCATTGAGTAACTCTTTTTCTGCTGCTTTTCCTTGCTTTACTCCTTTCCTAGCCTCTCTCTTCTTCTTTCCTTCTTTCCTGCCTTCCTTCTTTCCTTTTTTCCTTACTTTCTTCTTTCTTTCCTTCCTTTTTTTCTGAAACTCATTATGCCTGGACTGTACTGTACTCTCTATACCCTCCACTCTTGCCAGGAAGGTCTGTTAGTAAAGCCTATACTCACAACATCTGCTCCTATAAACATTTTGCTTACATGGCTCCCTGATCATGTTGGCAATCACCTCTCTGTGCCCCAAATGCTGTTCCAATACTGCTCTTCCTTTAAGATTCTGCTCCGGTCTCACCTTCATTATATACTATTGATGAGCCTACCCAGTACTCAGCTCTTTCTACCTCTTAATTTTTATTATACTTCCTATGCATCCCTTTAATATAAGGTTACTCTTCTTCAAGTATTTTATTCATTTTGGTCTTGTCTTTATAGACTCTCAGTTACCTAAGGTGAAACTTATACATCTTTTGCATTCCCTAAAGCAATCATATTTGTAAGTATACTATAGGTCTTAAAACATCTTAAATGATGGGTGACTGCCAATTCTTCACTTTTATATAAACCATTTATTTCAATAGATCCTCTTATATTTCAAAGTATAGATAAAAAATGAACTTCCTTTCATATCTATTATTGTCATGCTGCTAGTTAATAATAACATATTTAGCCAAGGTTATTTTAAAGGGACAATGTTAAAAGAAAAAAAAAACCTTCTGAATAAAATTTTTATTATTGTCTATGGCTTTAAGGTTAGGATACTATAATGTCCAGTGTTGTTCTGGTAAAGGTTTAACAACCATCTTTCTGTAGAAAAGCAAAAAAGCTTAATTTGTAGTATTTTTCAGTTTAATGGTGTAAACAGTCCCATCATGACTGATTTCAAGCTTCCACAATGATGTTACAGAGGTCAAAGTAGGGAAGAAATGTGCACACCCAGCCTCCAGAACCAGTGCATGCCAGTCCCAGCTCACCATAGGAATCTTTAAAATTGGTGATAGCCTCTGTTTGAGAATATCATAAAATCTTATCTCTTTTGGCAGTTCTTAAGTAGACTCATTTAAATATCATTTCCATTGACAAAGAAACCAACTACTGTCTAAGGACAAAGCTGAATTTTCCACTTTAGAAATTTGTCTCAGAATTCCTGTATGGAGTGTTCTGAGACTGTGATGTTTGTTCTTTGACATGAAAAACAGAAATCATCTCTCTTCATCTCGAGAGTCAGAGGTCATCTGTATAATACTACCATTGCTTTATTCAGTGTCTAATCGATGGTGCTATCTTCATGAACATGTGTTAAAGGAGTAGGACTCACTGTTTCTTTGATATTGAACAAAGTTTTGGCATGTAGCATTATTTTGGTATATTTATACAAGCAAACAAGGCATTTGTCATTTTAGTTATTGGTCATAATTACTTAAAATTTCCATTTTCCTTATTACACATCAAGGCAATAACATTCTGACAAATATTTTCTCCTGGGCTGTAGATTCTAGCATTTCCCACTATGGCTGATTTCAAGCTTCCAACATGATAATAACCAGCTAACAAAACTCCTGAAAATGTATTAATCAACTCTAGAGAACTAACATTCTAAAACAAAAAAGAAGCCAGTGTCAACTTTTCATGTCTCACGTGTACCTATGATGGTATCTCTTGGTACTAATGCAAAGTGAACGAGATGTCACTTCATTTCTCGTATTCCAGTCAATGCAATACTCATGATGAATATTCAATTTAGAAAGCATACTTGAATTATATCCAAAGGACCAGTTATATTTTGGATCTTCCATAATCAGATATGGACTTTATGTTCATCCTTTAATCTTCTTTAGTTACAGCTTCTCCATCTGAATAAAAAGGTCTACAGCATATTCAAGGTAACTTTCTAGTGTTTATCTTTCTAGTGGTCTAAGTATAGAGAAATGGGCTTTGCAATAATAGGCAAATACCTGCCCTTGGCATGTGTGTCAAGCACTGCCATATAATAGCTTCAAAGATCATTTGAAACTCACCAAAATGTGCTACTGAAGCATAAATTGTCAACGTGTGTTGGTTTATCAGTCCCTTCAGCAAAAACATCCCTGACATTCCACTCTCTTTCTGCTTACTTCTAAATTCATCTCTGTGACTCTTTCCCCACCAGGATTCTTGCTTTGTTTTTACCCCCTTTTTGCTTTTTGTTCTTTATCTTCAACATGCAGTAATAAAGCAAGACCCAGGAAATAGGTTGTATCAATTGCAGAAATTTATGCCACCAGCCACCTATCTCATTAGATGTATCACATGCATCTCAAAACACTTGGATCATTGCCTCTGCCCTAAGATTATAGTTCTTATATATCTGGACCTTCTTTGTTAAGTCATTCTATTATTAACATAGTGTATACTACTAATCTTACACAATAAAAAATTGAAATACTAGTTGTCTCTAGCAAATATAGAAAAATAACGTATGTACTTGGTTTCAGCAGAGTTAGCATTACTTTATATGACCTCTTTACTTGCAACATAGCAAACAGTAACTCTAAACTAGTACAAATCAAGAATTCAGCTCAGGCATCTAAGCTCATACTGTTCACATGTCAAATGTGAGCAGCAGCAGCAGGATACTGGCCTGCTCTTTCTAATTACAATTATGATAAGAGTTTAGCACAAGTCTACTTAAAATCATAAAACCTTTCAGGGTAAGATTGGTGTTTTATCTCATTGTATATTCATATGATTAGGTTTATTTGACTGCTCAGAGGGAAAAGTACTTCTCATTGTCCAAAATATTCTTACTTAGGATGCTACGAGGAGTATCCCACAAGCAATCACACATTGTCTAGTTTTCATGCAAATAGCACAAGCCTGAAAAAATAAGATGATGGGAAAGGCTTTTCCCCTCCTCCTTAAAATTAATCTCTCCCTTCTAAAGGGAGACCACAAATTTGGGGTTCAAACAAAGGTCCCTTAACTGGGTGGAATTTCTATGCAAAAGCTAAAGTTATTTGGACCAGCAGGAAAGTGAAATTCTCCATCTTGTCAAGAAGACACATTTTCCCAGCCAAGCTGGGTCCCTCTCTCCCAGCAAAACAAAAAGTGTTCCAATTAGTGAGGTTGATTTGTCTCCTATCATGCTCCTCTCAGGTGCCAGTGTGGAGTAAGTGAGGGTAGGCATGGGAAATTGCTTTAAGTCCTTGACGGAAGAACCAACTGATTGATTGATATTGGACTGAAGTAATCTTCCTGTTCAGCCATTGGTTTGCTGCTCATAGGGAAGCTGGGAGCCCTGAAAGTGAGCCAAGCCTGTCGGATGTGCCACTGAGAACACTGCTCTTTGCGGAATATTTTTGGATGCCAGGTGCCAATCACTCATGGGACTTTGCTGCTCAATAAGAATTTCAGATGTGGACTTTAATTATAGTCTAGCAGAAAAAGGATGATGGAGGGAGCAGAAACAGACTTATTTTTTGCAAACCCAGCTCTTAGCCACCACAAACCCTGTGAATCTATTTTGGGGGCTTGTCATTGTTGTTGGGTGGCTTTTATCGATGTTGTTAAAAAATATATCAGGTTGACAGCTTTGGGGGAGTTGAAGGTTCTCATTGTAGGGAAATTGCAAGACATAAAGGCCATATTTGGGAGGGGCTATATCCTGATGCTCTGGTACTTAACTCACTGAACCACCTCCAGGGGATGTAGACAAGTTTGGATTTTAAGAATATTATGAATAATCAGTTGCCTTTAATGTCTGCCTCAAAGCACTTTGAGGAGAGAAAGAAAAGTTAGTCAAGGAGTCTACGACTGAGTGAAAACTAAAGGGCAGAAGAGTTCCAACTTTTCTTAACACTCGTCTCTGTGTACCCTTTCATGGACCAGGGATTTCTTGTGAAATCAGTCATTAGTGGCCGTCAAGAAGTATTGACAGTTATTGAACATAAACTTCATCCTAGGTAAGAAGAAGAAAGCATAATGACTTTTTTTCAGGAAGTTCACATCATTTGAGAACCACTAGTCAACAGGTGAAAATGCAGCGGTTACATACTTGTATTATATATTATGAGTTTCATAGAAACTAATGCTAACTGGGTCCAGAGAAGTGGCAACCAATTTAGCAGTGATATTAAGAAGTTAAATTTAAAAAGATGGGTATGGTATATGCCACTCACCCTTTGTATACACACACCTTAGCTAGGAGTTGGACAAAAACTTTCTTTTTATATCATGAAGCAGCCATCAGAAGGTAAAGAATTGATATTTGTGAATTGGCAACCTAATGCTGAGAGGACCCTCAGCCCACTACCATTTCTTGAGCTCTATCACTCCTACTTTTGAGCTTAATGTTAAAGGGCATTGAGTCAAGGACATCCTCCTCGAAGCCTGCTGGGTTTGGTTTTGTTTGTTTATTTTATGTTTGTTTTTAACATTTGATGTGCTGTCTTAACATAGGCTCTCATCTTAAAAGCCATGGTTGAACTTCCCTGGTAGTACTCTGAATAAGAATCTGCCTACCAAAGCAGGGTTAGATACCTGGTCCAAGAAAATTCCACATGTCTTGGAGCAACTAAGCCCTCGTACCACAACTACTGAGCCCATGTGCCTAAAGCCTGTGTTCCACAACAAGAGACCCACCACAATGAAAAGGCTCTGCAACACAGTGAGTGAGTGGCTTCTGCTCTCTGCAACTGGAGAAAGCCTGTGTGCAGCAGAGAAGAACCAGGGCAACTAAAAAAAAAGCCATGGTCATCACAGACTGTGAATAGTTATTAAATAATGCTTGAATGATACTGCTTTGGCATTGAGGAGTATAGTATTTTAAACAGATGGAGAGCTTGCAGTTAATGAAAGCAGTCAAATAATTTAGAATCGGTTTCAAATCCAGGACTTACACAATTTACCCCTGTTTAGTATTTATTTTCATTCAAAAACTATACACTGAAAGTTTACTGTATTTAGTGTCTGGGTATCTGCTTTTAGCAATACAAAATAGACATAAGATATAGTAACTACCATCTACTGTAGCTTACAAAATAAAAATGTGTTGATGCAATCATATATAAGCAAACACAAAAATCAGGAAATCAAATAATATGGGTTATACAAGATCAGATCACAAAAAGACCAGCATAGGCTGAAGTGTTTAACAAAGATTTAAAAACCTCTTTGGAGATAAGCAGTTATCTAGTTAATACCATAATAATAGATAAATTGGAAAACTTATCCTAAATAAGGGCCTTCCTGGTGGCTCGGACGGTAAAGAATCTGCCTGCAATGCAGGAGACCTGGGTTCAGGCCTTGGGTTGGGAATATCTCCTGGAAAGGAATAGCTACCCACTCCAGTATTCTTGCCTGGAGAATCCCATGGACAGAGGAGCCTGGTGGACTACAGTCCATGGGGTCACAAACAGTCAGACATAACAGAGCAACTAAGCATACATATCCTAAATAATGGTCTTTTAGTCTTGAATTATCCACTGTGATTCTGGTTTGATCAGAAAAATTAAACACTCATCAAAAGATTTTGGGTAGTCACAAAACACTATTAATTGGATGGATTTAAATTTAAAGATATTGCAATATATTATAAAAGAACCTCTTATTAGGATGCCTTTTCAATGCAACCCCAGTAAGAGGTGCAGTTCCCTTTTGTAAATAGATATTTAGGATCTTAGGTAACCTTAATGTCCAAGTTCCATGGCTGGCTTCCTATCCATGCCTGGAATAGTTCCTGTTTTCATACTATGTCCATATGAAGTAGGCAAAACCACCACCATCTGTTCAAATCAACTAGAGACGGCTCATGGCAGCAAGTCTTAATGACCTGTCTTGATCAATTCATCACAAATATTCACTGAGTTCTTGAGATGTTCAAGATAATTTTTATTATCTTCTGTGTATAATACAGAAAAGAGACCTGCCCTCCAAGAGCTTCCTATAAACTAGGAAACCGAGATATGCACACTTGAGAGATAATTAACTGTAAGCAATGTAGGAAATAATAAATGTCAAATGAATATACCAGATAAGGTAAGGTATGGAAAGAGGCCCACATTGAGACAAATCGCTCTCCTTTTCCTAAAGTCACCAGCATCTCTTCCACTTCCCCACACAGCAGTCAGACAAAAGCCGGCTATAGATAGATATCCATTTACTGGCCATCGCTCAAGTCTGTTCTCAGACTTGTTTTTCCTTCTTTACTCTGGCTATGAATATCTATTTCTAGTTCCTCAGTGTGGCAACTTCTTTAGTCTCCTCTCTGGTTTAATGGGGAGATCCACTCCAGTGTTCTTGCCTGGAGAATCCCAGACAAAGGAGCCTGGTGGGCTGTTGTCCATGGAGTTGCACAGAGTCGGACACGACTGCAACGACTTAGCAGCAGCAGCAGCAGCTGGTTTACTGAACCTGGTTCCTTCTTGATTTTCCACTCTGCACCTACCCCTAAGTTCCACATGCTTCATAGATACAGTTATAGAGTACCATTTCCCAGTCTAATGGAGTCTAAAAGCCAGATTAGCCCCTGGTCACTCCTGCCAAATAAAAGAGTATAGAAAAAAAGAGAAAAGGACAAGTAATGCATGTGTCATGCATCAAGGCACAGGACAACCAAATTAAAACCAATGTCAAGCAGTTAACAGTTCAGAACTAAAGATGGAAGGGTTGGTGTTCCTCCCACTTGATCATTTCCTAAAACAGCTAGTAAAAGTAAGTTTTAACCAGTGTCTTGAAATCCTCTTTTAAGCAATTTAATGTTGATCAATGAGTATATTCAGGTTTCCCTAGTGGCTCAGACAGTAAAGAATCTGCCTGCAATGTGGGAAACCTGGGTTTGATCCCTGGGTTGGGAAGATCCCCTGGAGGAGGCCATAAGCAATCCACTCCAGTATTCTTGCCTGGAGAATCCCCATGGATGAAGGAGCCTGGTGGGCTAGAGGGCATGGGGTTGCAAAGAGTCAGACATGACTGAGCGACTAAACACAACAGTGCTTAGAGTTTGGTCACTTGTCCACCCAACTCTCCTTCATTTTGTCTCATGGTCTGAGTTACAGACAGTGTGCCTGTGGTCACTAATGTATTGTATCTGCTTTTATGGTTTTGACTCAGAAGATTTACTGATTCCCATTAAGGACAGAAAGAATTGACTCCTGGAGCACAGATCAAGTTCTGAACCATCACAGATGCTGTCTTCTCAACTAGCTTCTAAGGAAAAGTACCATGCCTTTAGTTCAGTTTTGAGAAGAAGGCAAAAGTGAAACAACAATATTTACTCTTGTACCTTTACAGTTACCATCCTCCTATGACCAAACTCCTTCATTCCACTCCCTCAGAGACTTGGAAGAATTGCTATGAGAAATTCACAGAAGAAAGGAGTAGGTGGGCAAAGTAAGGAAGACTAGCGGGTTGTTGTAACTTATTTTCAGGAGAATGGAATCAACGCTTCCCCTGACTCTTTACATCTTAAGAAATTCTGGCAGCTCAGTTATGGGTGATAACTGAAGTACTCACTCTGTGACTCTTTTATGACCACTCAGGATGTAACTCAGGTGCTCAAAGACCAAAAAGACAGATGCTGTAAGTGATTCTGATGTGTCTGGGGACAGCAGTGGTGGCCAAGCTGTCAGCAAGGTTGATGCGCTGACACAGTGCTTTAGAGCAACATCAACAGCCCCGTCTCCTAAAAGCAAAGCCTCTGCATCAGTCACTGGTTGTTATGCTATAACATACAGATTCTTAAGGGAAAATCAAATATGTGAATCATTATCACTGACATCATTACCATTTCAGTGGCTCCCAAAGAGTCCTTTGCAGATAGAAAATAAAAACAAACAAATATGAACTCTAGAGCCAGCATACCTGAACCTGAATCTGTATGTGATTTCTGGAAAAAATTTTAGTCTCTCTATATTTTGATTTCCTCATTTGTAAAGTGGAGGTAATAATACTATGTACTCCTCAAGATTGCTGTAAGGACTAAATGAGATGGTGTAGGCAAAATACTCAAAGCAGGGCTTGAAATGTGGTAAGTGCTATTTAGTGTTATCTATGTATATTGTTGTTATTAAATCCTACTTATAGATAAATCCTTATGAAATACTAGACTTAGAAAACTTCAAAAGCTTCTCTAGTGGCGTCTAGAAAAATTCCCAGTTCCTTAGATGAAAAGATCATCCAAGTCAGCAAACACTTAATGGAGTCTTTTTTGTTCAAAGAAGAGGGATTCAAGGAACTGGACACAAATTGTTCTGAACCTATTGCAGGCTAGTTTCTAGCAGAGTTTCACAAAAGGCAAAATCCTGTCCACACTTGAAACCTATCAGCTTGAATGCCAACCTGTGAGTTACTCTTTTTACAAAAAGGCAAACATAAACACCTGTTCCCTTCATTTGCACACATGGACAGAGTAGATGGGCATCTGCCTGCAAGATCCAAGGCAGTTAGAAGAGAGGACTCAGCAGAGAACCACAGAACCTCATGAACAATAAAAAATACATTCTAATGCAAAGCATTTGAAGACCATGTCATGGAGGAGCCAAACCTCCTTAAGCCTTGCTTTGCCTATAGGCAAACTTGAGAAATTTTTCATATGCTGCAATTGATACTGTCTACCTATGGGACATGGCCCCAACATAAAGAAATGACACACAGTTTAAACTGTGATAGGACAAAGACACAGAAAAGGATGAGCAGAATTTGAATATTAAAATATTATGACTATATTTAAACAGAAGAAATGCCCTAATTATAATAGACTGAAGTTTCTGTTACAGAACTCCTTGCTAGAGAGGTAACTAGAAGTTAGTATCAGACCAGGTTATAGTCCATGTACACATTATGATATCTTCTCTGTTTAACTGAAATGAATAGTATATTCAGAAAGTTCTCATATCATGGTGTATGTTCTGTTAGCCTCAGCCTAACTTATATGTTTTTAGGAAGTTCCAAGTTAAAGAACCTTCCAAGAGGTGTTAAAGGAGTTATCTGAAACAGTTCTCCTTCCTCAGGACTAGAGTCAGGATCTTGGTGCATAAAACTGGATAAGGAACATTTACTACAAAAGGTTTCCTTAATAGTTTGAGAGGACTAATGGTGGACTCCCACTTGAAAGTAAAAGTCACTCAGTCATGCTCTTTGCAACCCTGTATAGTCCATGGAATTCTCCAGGGAAGCTTTTCCCTCCTCCAGGGGATCTTCCCAAGCCAGGGATCGAACCCAGGTCTCCCCCATTGCAGGAAATTCTTTTTTTTTTTTTTAATTCAAACTTTCGTCTTTATTTATTTATTTTGTTTATTTATATCTTTTTTTATATATTTTAATTGGAGGCTAGTTACTTTACAATATTGTGGTGGTTTTTGCCATGCATTCACATGAATCAGCCATGGGTGTACATGTGTTCCCCATCCTGACCCTCCCTGCAGGGAATTCTTTACCAGCTGAGCCACACGGGAAGCCCAAGAATACTGGAGTAGGTAGCCTATCCCTTCTCCAGTGGATCTTCCCAACCCAGGAATCGAACCAGAGTCTCCTGCATTGCAGGTAGATTCTTTACCAGCCAAGCTATGAGAGAAGCCCACTTAAGCCTCTAGTTTTCCACTGCAGTATTATCTGCCTTCTACTTTCTGTATCATTCCTATAAAAATAAGCTGCTTTCAAGATCTTCATCACTTACTGAAATTGTATCTCTCCATTAAAACTCAATTCCTACCTTTGCATAGCACCACCCAATGTTCACCCAGCATAACAGGCACTCCCTCCCCCTTTTTACAGCTGTGAGCCAGTAAAGAGTAGTCACCCTGTTGGTCTATCTTTCCTCTTTCCCCCACTGAACCTTCCATATATGTGGGTGTGGGTTGTGTGTGTTAGTCTCTCAGTTGTGTCTGACTCATTGCAACCCCATGAACTTTAGCCGGCTAGGCTCCTCTGTCCATGAAATTCTCCAGGCAAGAATATTGGAGTCGGTAGTCATTTCCTTCTCCAGGGGATCTTCCTCACCCAGCGATCACACCCTGGTCTCCTGCACTGCAGGCAGACTCTTTAACACCTGAGGTACCAGGGAAGCTCCAACCTTCCATATAGTGGAGTAGTAGTAGTGAAGTCGCTCAGTCGTGTCCAACTCTTTGCGACCCCACGGACTGTAGCCAACCAGGCTCCTCTGTCCATGGGATTTTCCAGGCAAGAGTTACTGGAGTGGGTTGCCATTTCCTTCACCAGGGGATCTTCCCAACCCAGGGATCGAACCCTGGTCTCCTGCATTGTAGGCAGCCACTTTTACTGTCTGAGCCAGCAGGGAAGTCACTAACCTTTCATATGACATTTGTTAAATGAATTTTAATGTATATTAATGCTACCTCGCTATGATTGCTTTGTCCCATTTATGTTGTCTCTAGATATATGTATAAAAGACTGACTATGCTACAGCTCAGCTGAGTCGGCAAGAAGGTAGAGAAAATGGAAAATCCATCAGGACCTTTGTGGAAGGTAAAGGAGCTCTCACTCCCTAGCAGTCTTGGCTTTGACTTCATGAACTTTAGCAACAGCATGTGCTTTTTTCTTTTTCTAATTTTTTCTTTAAATGATGTTATTTTTAATTAAATAAATGAGTTACAAAGTGGATCTTTCATGAATGGAATAAAAAAAAAAACTACTTCATTTTGGGAATGATTTTGCTTCATTTCTTCTTTGATGTCTATATTAAGATGGGCACTTTCTACCACCATGCCGTAGAGGTTATGAGACAGGAGGGCTGGCCTTCTCCAAGCTGCATTCACTCACCCCACAGAACTTATCTCATGATTCCAAGGAACAAATGGCTTTTGCTGGGCTCTTCAATAATATGATTTGCATGCTTGAAATGAGATCGCCAAAGTAATTGTAGAATATTGCTTGCCATTACCATCATTAAAAACAGGCAGATGTAGGAGCACTCCCAGGGAAAATCTTCCTGCTGGGTTTTCATGGAGATAAGTGCACAAAATCCACTTTTGAAAAGATGTTGAATGGAATGAATTCGCCATTCACTGGCTGTCTGATGATGATTTGCTTGTTAATTGGAAGTTTAGGCTTTAGAGAAGCCTTAACAAATTTGATTGCTAAATTCAGGAGGTTTACTCTCTCCTCACAAGCCATATTCAGAGGCATAAATCCTACTTTTTGCATATGTGTCTATGTGCTCATTTAGAATCTCTGTGTAAAGAAACCAATCCCTAACCCTCTTGTCAGTGGCACTTTCTGGAACGACTTTACTGACAAACAAGGACGAAGCATTCTGTCCCTTCATTTCTCTAGGGCCCCCAAATTTGCTAGGATGTGAGAGGACAATGCTATGAGATAAGCTGAGATACAGAGCAGAAATTTTATCAAGTGATCTCAGTGCATATGTCTGTCAATTGTCTCCCACTGTGTGGCTAATAACTGGGAGGCTGGATCCCACTTGGGGCCACCATTTCATTTCATTCCAGATCAACTCCACTGCTGCTGATAAACTCAAGTAAAACTTAGGGAGAGAGAGCAAGCATTTGTTTGGAAATCCTGCTGTTTTTCTTCTCTGTTCAGACACAGGCTGAGTGTCCTCTGATCTAACCAATGTCAACTATCTGGCAAGGTTAGCAGCCCCCTGAGAAGGGTCTGCTTTATTTTTAATGACCACAGTTGCACATCTACAAAATGACTTTATTCATTCCTGTCATTACCTACCCAGATTAGTTTCCTCTAAGTGATGATAGGTTTATTGCCAGCCCAGGAGAATGACAAATGCCATGTGGAGCTACATGAGCATCATGTAAACAGTGTAGACAAGAGCTCCTATGCAGTGTCATGAAGTGTTTCCCAGATCTAACAGTTGAAGCAAAGAGTAGTCAGATACCCTTTTCTTCTTCATCATTCCCAGTGATTTAATAGCATAGATCACTTAATAAACCTGTGCTGAACATTATTTACATAGCAAAATGATATTGGCATCTAATTACAATATAGCGTTAATATACATTGGGATCAGTTCCAAGCAGAGACCTACATATAATAACTGCAGCTTAAATAAATATTTTATAAATAAAAATCCTCCCCATGATCCTTAGTTCTCTGAGTCTGTCAACAACACATCTAGGCACTCCTAAGCTACAAAAGCCAGGAGGAGGTAAACTCGACCCTCCAGGAGGTCAAAATGCCAGCTTCACTCCCTTCTGCAGCTTATGAGACAAAGACCATTGTGATTGCCTTTATTCATTAGGTATTGTCTGTGTGCCATGTTCTATGTAGACTCTGGGGATATGATGGTAAGGATGGTCTCTGCTTTAAAGGATCATACAGTGCAGTGGGGATGAAATGCAATTGAACAATTGTATCATTAAGTTTATCAAGAATTAATTATAATGAAGGAGCATTCAGCCTGGTCTAAGAGTTCTAGGAAAGCCTTCCTGGTGAAAGTATTCATTAATAAGATACCTAAAGAATGATTAGAGTAAGTTGGGAGGAAATGGGGGAGAGGACAATTTGGGCCAAAACAAATTTCATGTAGGGAGACTCCAATGAAAGAGGGTATATAACACATGCAAAATTAGGTGACATGTCATTTAGTAGAGGATCCTTGGAAGGAAGGATGACAGTGTCAGTCACTCAGTTATGTCTGACTCTGCAACCCCATGAACTGTAGCCCACCAGGCTCCTCTGTCCATGGTATTTTCCAGGCAAGAACACTGGAGTGAGTAGCCATTCCCTTCTTCAAGGATCTTGCTGACCCAGGGATAAAACCCAGGTCTCCTCCATTGCAAGTGGATTCATTACTGTCTGAGCCACCAGATAAGTGTGGGGAAGTAGTGGTGCTGATAAGGAGGTTGAAATTGGGCTTGAGGAGGAGACGGGCGGGCTCAATTAGGGTTTTGTGTCCCTGGGTCTCGGTACAGTGATTGTTCAATAAATATGTACAGTACATATGCAGGCAAGGATGAATGAAATATCAGGGACATATGTGAAATCCCGGCAGTGATGAAGACCAAGAAGAACTGTTTACTTTGCTCAAAGTTTGGAGAGAGAATGAGTTCCTGCGTGCCAGCCCCATAACTCTAAAAAGGGACCAAACAACAACAGCAACAGTAACAACAACGCTGAGGACACACATATATTTACACTGGAGCATTGTTGAGACCACAGAGACACCACCATAGCAGAAGGGGACCCAGAGGGCTTTGCGTCTGGCTTGCCCTTAGCCCCTCTCAGAGCGCAGCTGCTCCCCGTGAGGAATAGCCCACTTCCTCAATATGGTCCAAACACATCATTTCTGGCTACCATGTGGGAAACAAAATCAAGTGAGTTTTCCAAAATAGTTTTAAAAGATAAGACCATTCTTCCAAGAGACTGGAAGGGAGAAAGGAAGGTGAAGGGGGTGAAGCAAAAGAGTCGACAAAGACAGAGGAAAAAACAGAAAAAACTTGCTCACTCTTCAAGCTACCCTTCTTTATAACTTCAGCTGACCTTTTCTCACTCCAGCTTTCTGAATAATGCTAGTCCTAAAACAAGGAATTTAATTGCCTATGAAATCCCCAGGCACATCCCAGACGCACAGGAATGCATCCTATCACAGGTACACAGTGTCTCTTGCCTGCTATGAAACAACAGATCATGATGAGTTTGATATGAAAATAATGCTAAGAAGACCCTTGGCTGACAAAGCAGTGATTTGAGGAGAGCAGAGCTTGGGACAGGACTGAGTCTCATGCTACTTGAAAGCAAAGCAGGCCTGTGACCCTAACAGATTGATTTCAGTCTAATATTGAATTTATTTTGAATTTCAAATTGTATAAAAGGAACACATGAGATTTTCATGCTTTAAAAAGACTGAGAAACCACACACAAACCCTGAGAGAGCTTGGCATCTTTCTGGAATTTTTTTTTCTATTCAAGATTTTTAAATAGACATCAATGGCTTCCCTCCCCACAACCTTGACACACACAGATTGCACAACAATACTATTTATTTAGCCAGTGTTTTGCTATATAACTCTAGGACAAATTAGTCCAGCTTTCTTTAATTTTAAAATGGGTAACTGCACTCCTGTATCTTATGAACTTAGAATAAAACAGAGTATTTATTCACAAGCATTGGAAGGAGGGGGATTGAGCAAGGCAGGCAGAAGTAGTAAAGAGTTACAAAGTTTTATCCAAGGTCAGCTTTGCCTATTTCTACTAGAGCTGGAAATAAAAGTCAGAACTCACCCTTCTTTTTCCTGTCCTGTGCCCATTGGACCAAACTGCTCTCAATCAATAGGCAGCCTGTTATGACGGATTCACATTCTACCTAGTATCAATAAAAACAAAAATCAAGTTTTAATCAAAACACATAACCAAGATCTACATTTCTCTCGGCCACAATAAATCTTCCCCCAAAGGAAGCGGGCTAAAATTCTTTACATTTAAAAAATGAGCTCCGCTGGGACTCCAAATTCCAGTTCGATTTTTGAGCCAAGGCATTTTTTTTCTTTATCATGCACTTGGTGCTGTAGTGTGATAAGGGCCCCATGCAGACCATAAAACTAATTTATCATCTGTAAGGTGTACAAAGAAAATGGTAGCTGCCTACTTGTCTGCTTGACATATGAGGTCATTTTTGCCGCTAGCTTTCTAATACTGAGCAATTTTATCAGCTATTTATATATATTAATTGTGGGTACCCATATGCTCAATGTTGTATTTAATAATGCATTGCATTGAATATGCATTCCTTAAGTTTTAGCATGCAGCAAGCATCTTGCATTTAACTATTTGGTTTGCCTATTAAAGCCCATTATTCAGCTATGCCATGTTACCTTCTCTTTCAGCTGAATTTATGTTTCTTCAAATCTGGCTCACCCTGCTGAAACCCACTGAACTGGACAAGGCCACCTCACATGTCCCAAGGGCTCCAAGCAAAAACAAGCAGAGGAAGTTCCATGGTCCACTTCATAATACTCAAGCAAAAGGATTATTTGATGAATCCCTTTCCCCAAAGAACAGCAGCATATTCACGCTTCACAGTGTAAATATAAATACAGTTCTCAGGCAACAGAGACATGGGATGGTAGATAAAGTGTGAAAAATACCACGGCAAACAGCTATGCCAGAGTGATTTCCTAAGTAGCAAGAGGGAATCAGTTCAAACATCCAGAGCAATCCCAACCCCCTATTTTCCAACCCTCCCCAATTTTGTCCCCCAGAAAAGAAAACAAAGTCAGATTAGTTGGATCCTTGACCGACTGATTGCTTTAGCCTGCTAGAAAAACCTCTTTCCTAGTAAGGAGAAAAGAAGCCCAGAATATCACCTACCCTCAGAGATATCCTCCCACAAGCTCACATGTCATAAGTGTTAACACTTGCATCACAAAATTAACTGCTGTCGGACAAGGACTTAAATGACCCTGATCAAAGACAAACAATTTCTATGGGTATAATAATCTATAAAGTATTATCCCTTGAATGCTTTGGTTCGGAATAAATTTTCAGAGGAGCTTTTGTTACCCAGAAGAACAAAGGAAAGGTATAGTTTTGATCCCAGAAAAAAAAAAAAAATCAAGGACGCCAAACCCAAGTAAAATGCAGCAGATGAAGGACCAGTTCAGCCCAAACGCCCAGGAGCTGAGGTGGACAGGTGACCAAAGAGAAGGGAAGGGGCTGACCTGGCAGTCTGGATGGGGGACAGTCACATTATTTTTCTTGCCTAAGTCTGTGATCTGCATCTATTTCAGTCGATATTTGGCATTTAAGTGTGTTCAGAATTCTTGACACATCTGGATAACTTGAAACAACACAGCAAGGAGATCAAAAGTCATTCCTAAAGGAAATCAATCCTGAATATTCATTGGAAGGACTGATGCTGAAGCTGAAGCTCCAATACTTCAGTCAGCTGATGTGAAGAGTCAATTCATTGGAAAAGATCCTGATGCTGGGAAAGATTGAGGGCAGGAGAAGAAGGGGGTGACAGAAAATGAGATGGTTGGATGGCTTTAGAGATTCAATTGACATGAGTTTGAGCAAACTCTGGGAGATGGTGAAGGACAGGAAATCCTGGCACGTTGCAGTCCATGGGGTTGCAAAGAGTCAGACATGACTGAGCAACTGAACAACAAAAGTCCAGAATGCATAAAGACCTTCTACAATTTAACAACAACGAAAGGAAATAACTCAGTTTAAAGATGGACAAAGGATTTAAAGAGACATTTTCTCAAAAATATACAACCAACCAACAAGTACATGATAAAACGCTCAATATAATGAATTATTAGAGAAATACAAATCAAAATCACAATGAAATACCACTTCACATCCATTAAAATCTTTTATTATAAAACAAGCAAAAGTAGAAAATAATATGTGGGTGAGGATATAAAGAAACTGGAACTCTTGTGCACTGCTGGCGAAAAGGTAAGAGGCAATCTCTATGGAAAACAGCTTGGCAGTTCCTCACAAAAATTAAGCATAAAATTATCAAATGATTCAGCAATTCCACTTCCAGGTATATACCCAAAAGAATTGAAATCAGAGACATGTGTACACTCAAGTTCATTACAGTGCTATTCACAATGGCCAAAAAGTGGAAGCAGCCTTAGAATCCATCAGTAGATGAATAAACAAACAAATTGTGATGTATCCATACCATGGAGCATTATTTGATCTTAAAAAGGAAGGAAAACTGGAGCATGCTATAATTTCTGAAGAAATTATGCTCGGTGAAAGAAGCCAGACACAAAAGAACAAATGCTACCTGATTCCACTTATTTGAGGTACCGAGACTAATCAAGTTCATTGAAACAGAAAGTAGAATGGTGGCTGCCTTAAGTTACAGAGAGGAGAAATGGGGAGTTTGTGTTTAATGAATACAAAGTTTCCACTGGGAAAGATGAAAAATTTCTGGGAATGTATGATGATGACTGGGCTTACCTGGTGGTACTAGTGGTAAAGAACCTGCCTGCAAATGCAGGAGATGTAAGAGACATGGGTTCAATCCTTGGGTTAGGAAGATCCCCTGGAGAAGTGCATGGAAACCCACTACAGTATTCTTGGCTGGAGAAACCATGGACAGAGGAGTCTGGTGGGCTACAGTCCACAGAGTTGAAAGAGTCTGACACAACTGAAGCAACTTAGCATGCACGCATGATGATGATTGTTGCACAGAGCATTGTGAATGTATTTAATGCCACAGGACTGTATATTTAAACATGGTTAAAATAGTAAAGTTCTACATTTCACCACACACAAAAAAATGATAATATAAGGGAGATCATCTAGGAATGAGACTCACAGACCTTAGCTGTGAATAAGTTCCAGTGTCTCAGTAGAATGTGTGAAGTCCAAAACAATAACCATTTAATACATGAATCACTTTAGCAGACACTATGAATTCCATGTTTCAGATAAAAATACTGAATCACAAAAAGGCTAAGTAATCTGTCCAAGGTCTTCTGCAGTTTCCAATTCCTATCAGCAACCTCCCCAGGAAATCTACAGAAACATTGCCAAGAATACTGTTGCACACACTCCGGTTCCCTTGTGTGCCTGACCATGAAACCTCCCACAGTAGCCTGATGCCTTCCCTACTCCAACTCCTTGTCCCTCCCTTCTTTTCCCACTTTCTACGGAGCAGACCTACTCAGATGCATAAACCTTGTCTAATTGTTTTGCCTTTGCCCCATCTTTTTCTTTAGATTTATTTTGAGCACTGTGCCTTCAAGTCTGTCTTATGTAATTATGATAGCTATAGGCTGAGGAGAATTCTTGCTCAATGAATTCATGATTCCATTGATTCTGAACCCTGACACCCTTCCAACATGTTCCTAGAAGAGATGGAGAAATAGATGTCCATTTGCTTCAGAAATATACTTCATTCTCCAGCTTATTGTCATTACATTCCACTCAGTGCCATACAGAGCCATACTGGAACCTGAGGTAAAAGAAAATATCTGTAATACTTATATTAGATAATTAGATATTAGAAAATATCTGTAATACTTATATTAGAATGTTGATATTTTGTTCATCATGAATTTTTGCACTGATTTTGATATTTCAAAATATTGCACAAAAGTATGACTATCTTGATTCTTGAGTTTTTTTTGTGTGCTAAATTGCTTCAGTTGTGGCTGACTCTTTGTGACCCTATGGACTGTAACCCGCCAGGCTCCTTTATCCATGGGATTCTCCAGACAAGAACACTGAGGTGGGTTGCCATATTCTCCTCCAGGGGTTCTTCCCAACTGAGGGATCAAATCCGAGTCTCCTGCAGCTCCTGCATTGCAGGTGGATTCTTTACTGCTGAGCTACCGGGGAAGCCACCTCACCCTAAAGTGAAAAGTGAAAGTGGCTCCGTGGTGTCTGACTCTTTGGGACCCCCTGGACTGTCCAGGGGATCCAGGTTGGGATGATCCCAACCTGGGAATCGAACCCAGATTTCCCACATTGCAGGTGGATTTTTTACCAACTGAGCCGCATGGGAAGCCTAGGAACATTGGAGTGGGTAGCCTATCCCTTCTCCAGGGGATCTTCCCATCCCAGGAATCGAACCAGAGTTTCCTGCACTGAAGGCAGATTCTTTACCAATGGAGCCACTAGGGAAGCCTACCTCTCCCTAAACCTGACCCCAAATCTCTTCGTGACCAAAAAAAAGATAAAGAAAAACAGAAAATCAGAAGCTTCCCTTTCTGAATCAGCTACTAAAGTGAAGCAGGGAAGTCAGGTGCCAGTCAAGTGTTCTGGGGATAAAAGACGTGAGAAGGATCAGCTATAACCCTCAGTATTAATAGAAAAGAGCCCAGAGTAAATGTCTTTCATGTACCTTTTTGACAAGATCGTTTCAACCTAAAATCAAAAGCTTATATTTAAACACCATAAATTGCATATCTATGAAAAATGAAGTCCCTACAGGCTAACTTTCTGCATTTTTGTTCTCTTTAAAGAAGGTATTAGAGCAATTTGGACTGACTTCTTAAAAGATTTTTATTGTTTGTGATAGGTAGCAGGAAGCTATCAACTGAATATGTAGCCAACAGGTCAGAAAAAAGCAATGCTGCCTGACTGCTAAATATGTCAGTTCTGTCTTCAACTGACCAGAGGCTCGTGTGTGGGTCTCTATCTTTATGTCTATGTGTGTATGTGTGTGTATTTTGCATTTCTTACCCCAGGCTTTGTTTATCAGCTCGCAGCCAAACAACCTGAAATAGCTTTGTTTTCTAAGTACTATAGAGCTTTTCTCTTTGACTATGATATCTGTCCGGAGACCTGGCAGAACATCCTCCCACTTGATGACAATGGGATAAGCAAGTCCGCTCTCCCCTTTCCAGGGGATGCATTTGGAATCAGCTTGAGGATGCTCTGGTCAGATCTCAATGTGCAGGGCTGTTGGGAGAGGAAAACTGTCTCTTCCTTCCTCAGGCAAGGCAAATGCCATCACATTGCAGGCTCAGTGGGTGAGTGGAAATAATGAGGTGTTTTGAAACAGCAGTCATCGTCAGAAAGACAGAAATGGGGAAAAGAAAGAATGGAACATAAAATGGGTCTCGGTTTGGGTTAAGCAAAGGAGATGAGACAAAGAAGTGCGTTATGAATTATTTACCACTGGATATGGTTTAGTTTTGATCTGAGTCCTAATTGTGAGTTGTCTTGGTGTGCATGAGCTGAAATAAAAAAGAGTTGCCAACTCTTCTGACTGTGTATTCCCCTGGACACACATATACACTGATGTTCCTTAAAGGTTATACAAAGGCCAAGTTTAGATTCACTTATGAAGTGTATAATTCAACAGGTACTGGGATATGATCTACCAATAAATATCTTTCTCATCATGGGATAAAGAGAATAAAGCAAAGAGAATTCTATCAATAGAGATGAATTAATTTGGGTTAATTATTGTCTTCTCACTTGGTCATTTTAATTTAAAAGAAAAAGTATTCAAAGCAAAAGGTAGCATTTATTAGGTGCACAATGAAGTATCTCCAAAAGGCTATTATATTAAGTCTTTAATATTTAAGAAGTCCATACATCCTCATCTACCCAAGACAGTCTTGGATTATGCCTGTTGTCCTGAAATAATTAATAGTAACCTCTTTCATGCTTAAAATTTATATAAAATAATAAATTATATTCACTCTATAAAAATCATACTTTCATCCATTAGTTTGCTATTCTAAGTAACAGAAGAGACCCTGGAGAAACATGGTGACAGTGGGCCTTTGGTTACATAGATGTCCTGGTAAAAGAAAATTAATAAGTGAGCACTAAAGGTAAATGTCATCTATTTTATAATTTTGCTTCAGTCTTGGTCTAATCTGGGACATTTATTCTACCCCTGCCTGGTTTCCAGCCCTTTCCTCATCACACATAGAATGCAATGTAGCATCTCCCCCATCTTGTTATAACCACTCTGTTAATTAAAATCAACCAAGAAAAAGCATACAAGAGCTACACAACACATGTGCAGAAGACTGTGCATATAATCTGCTAAACAGAAACCTCTGAAGGGTACAAAAGGCCAAAATGGCCACCACTGCTGCTAGCAGAAGAGGAGTTAGAGAGAAAATGAAAGAAAAAAAAAAAAAGTTAAAAAACTCAGAGACTCAGCAATAGTCCCACAAGGAATGGAAAGTTGCTGTTGGCATTCGTTCAGCCAGTGTTAATAACGCAGCTCTCAGAGCAAACTTAACTTTCCCTAGATACTTCCCTTGCCCTTTAGACTAGGTCAGGTACTTCTACTAGTTTTTCCATAATACTTCAGACTTTCATTCTCATAACCCTTGCCACGCTTTCATGTTGTTATGCTGTTATTTTTAAATCACCCATCCTTCAGCTGAAATATAAATCCCAGGATCATTAAAAATATTTAACATGTCAGACAGTGGTCAAAGTGCACATGTGCATGCTCAGTCGCTTCAGCTGCGTCCAACTCTTTGCAGCCCTATATACTGTAGCCCGCCAGACCCCTCTGTCCATGGAATTCTCCAGGCAAGAATACTGGAGTGGGTTGCCATGCCCTCCTCCAGGGGATCTTCCTGATTCAGGGATGGTACCCGTGTCTCTATCTCTTATGTTTCCTGTATTGGCAGGTGGGTTCTTTACCACTAGTGACACCTGGGAAGCCCAGTGATCAAAATATTCTGTACTAATTCAATGAATCCTCCAGGTCTTCCCACCAATGATTTCTTTCTTCTGATTAAAACAAACAAAAACAGACTCAAGTAGATTTCTCCAGGTCATACTTTTTCTAAGAGGCAGAATTACTTTAGTATTTGAATTCAGATCATGTTTGAATCACTATGCTACTATATCACCTGCTTTGGAGAAGAGAAATCAAGTTGTCCCATTTTTGGCCACTGTTCCTCAAAAACTAGAAAAAATGCTCTCACCGTAGTTGAGACTCAATAATATTTCTAAAATGTATGAATGAATGATTATGTTTTATATGCCAAGCACTATGGAAGATACTATTCCAAAAGAGCCAAATAAGTCTCCTTGGGCACATCTTCTTCCTTGAGAAACTCAAGCCTCAGTGAAATAGGCAACACCTAGTCAGTACAGTGAAGACTCAGGTGGATGCTTTCCATCTTTCCTTTGTTTCACATATTTTAAGTTCAATAATCTTGTTATTAACTGTAAAATATGTTATTCTGATTGAGCTCAAATTTAATGTGGTGTTTTAATGAAAGCATCATGATAGAAAAAATTTAGGAGAATCACAAGTGCTAGACTCAAAAGTCATGAATTGTTTTCATTGACACCACAGTATAAATGCTGAAGAAAAATTGTTATGCTGCTTTTCATTCCTCTTAAAGATGCTGCATTTTCCTTCAATAGCAGGTCAGTGAGCAGACGAGCTGTGGACAAGAATAATTGAGAACAGCTCTTGGGGAGAATATGGACAAGGCTAGGTAGGACAGAATGAATGATATACTGTGATACTCATTTTATGCTGTGATTCTAAAATTACATGTTATAAGTTTTTTTAAAAAAATTCTAACTTCTAATGAATAACTAGAAAGGAGTTATAAGAACACATTAGAATGAAAGAAATCATATATAAGAACATGAGAACCATCAGTCTGGGGAACTTGGAAGAGAAAAGGCTGACTGCAGTCAATAGTAAAGAATTGTGGGTGAGAAAATAAAAAGATAGGCTAATGCTGGGGTTAAATGAGTTAGAAATGAGAAGTCACCCTTAGAGTTTGTCTGTGGGAAAGTGTTTTATATTATGATAAATAGCTATTCTTCCCATTAATACAGAAACTTTTCTAGTTACAAACATGCCTAAAATTATGTACTATGCCTTAAATACTCTACTGCTTGCCAATACTCTAAGATGAATTCTCAACAGTTAAAAAGATCTTTCAGTTCCCCCAAATCTCCAGCTGCATGCCAACTCTATCTCCAGCACACTGACACCATGATGACTGACATTGGTTTTGATTTAACATTTCAACTGTTGAAATACACAGGCACACTCACTCACACTCACACACACAGAACCTTCAACTTGAGATTTGATTGGCATCAGTCATTTTATAACTTGTCTCTTGGGGATTGGACCAATGGACCCTTTTAAAGCTTGCCTTATTGAACTGACCCTTCTGATCTAGACGCATAATTCATACTTGCTAATCTTCTTGGGATCCTTCCTTACTCTTAACAAGCCTGTCATTTTTTCCTCCACTGAAATATTTTCCTCAAGGTAAAAGATGATTTAAAATGTTATTTTTAAATTCTTTTCTTGATTTTTGTGAGAAAAAAATCATATAAATGAATCAAAGAAGTAACTATTCCAACCTGATTAGTTAATTTCCCCAAAGGAATATAGACATCACTATGTTTGTGAATTGCATTTTAAAGGTACATAAGGATTCAACTCAGTAATCAACCAAATAAAATGTTAGATTTGAAAAGTTCTTTAAAGTTTAATACAACCTTCTGCCTCGTAAAAGTATCTCCATATTGTCTCTCAAATAATTAGTCTCTGTTTGCACATTTTCTGTTAATAAAAGTTATTTTGAAAGCTAATCCCATTTGAAGTAACTCCATCTCTTGAAAGTTCTTCCTTACTTAATATTGAATCAACCTCCCCCTACTTGCTAGTTTTGACATCTGGAGCCACATAAAATAAGTCCTATCTTACTTCCACAAGATAGCTCAGTGATGAACTAAGCTGGACGCCTACAATTTCAAATACAGATATCTTTCTCATCCTGAACCTCAGGACAATCTCACCCACTGCTAGTCTTTACCACCTCTATTTCCCATATTAACCCCACAATGTCCACTGTGGGAGGTTCTGTGATCATGCTTGTAAGTTCTTTCAGAATAAGAACTTTGTTATCTTCCTGTCTAATTTCCTCTTTTTTTTTAATATAATCTTTTTTTTTTTCAGTTTGAAAATCATTTTCTAAATGAAAACAAAGCATTCCCTGAACAGAAAAGAGAACTGCCACTTATTGAAAGCCTGATATGTGTCAGGCACTGTACAGAAGGCAAGGATGGGAAAGACATAAGATGGTAGAAACACAATACCCTCAAGAAATTGCCATCTACTGGGGGAAAGATACAGTTTATATCTGTATGTATATGTAAAGATACACACAAACACACACACACACACATATATATATGCTTCTGCTAAGTCACTTCAGTTGTGTCCAACTCTGTGCAACCCTGTAGACAACAGCCCACCAGGCTCCCCAATCCCTGGGATTCTCCAGGCAAGAACACTGGAGTGGGTTGCCATTTCCTTCTCCAATGCATGAAAGTGAAAACTGAAAGTGAAGTCCCTCAGTCGTGTTCAACTCCTAGCAACCCCATGGACTGCAGCCTACCAGGCTCCTCCGCCCATGGGATTTTCCAGGCAAGAGTACTGGAGTGGGTTGCCATTGCTTTCTCTGATATATATATATACATACACACACATATATAATTCAAAATAATCTATGCTATTCTTACAAATAACTCAAGCAATTTATAAACATACAGAACTACATGATTTCTGTCCAGTGAAGAAGGAGATAGTCTCTGTCAGGTGAAGGCATAAAGGTAGCATATAAAAAGTCACAATACTAAGAACTATAAATCACATTTTGTATAATAGCTAAACTGTATGTACATCTTTGATGTACAGTAATAATGACATCTTCATATATGGTTCCAAATCTCTACCCATCTCAGGATATAATTTATCCCATAAGCTTCTGATAGGATGTTTCCTGTATACAGTTCTCCCAAACCAAAATCCATCAATGTATCCTCATTATTTAAGATGTAAAATGCAATAATGTGAATTCCGCAACTATCTTTATCCTTAATTGATACTACTCCTCTCCTTCACTCCAGTACATTTAAGAAGATTACAGTTTCAAAAGGTTACAATTCTGACTTTAATCCTTTTAATCCTGGTGTGTTAAAATTGCCATGTTACTGCTTCTCTTACCACACCCATTTTAGTTTGCTGATGACCATTATATCTACTACTGTGGGCAGGAATCCCTTAGAAGAAATGGAGTAGCCATCATAGTCAACAAAAGAATC
This sequence comes from Cervus canadensis, assembly GCF_019320065.1. Classification (NCBI taxonomy): domain Eukaryota; kingdom Metazoa; phylum Chordata; class Mammalia; order Artiodactyla; family Cervidae; genus Cervus; species Cervus canadensis. Next base: position 30,242,586 of record NC_057408.1, on the reverse strand, counting down.
CAAAATGCAGTACTTGGATACAATCTCAAAAACGACAGAATGATCTCTGCTTGTTTCCAAGGCAAACCATTCAATATCACGGTAATCCAAGCCTATGCGCCAACCAGTAATGCTGAAGAAGCCAAAGTTGAACGGTTCTATGAAGACCTACAAGACCTTTTAGAACTAACACCCAAAAAAGATGTCCTTTTCATTATAGGGGACTGGAATGCAAAAGTAGGAACTCAAGAAACAGCTGCAATAACAGGCAAATTTGGCCTTGGAGTATGGAATGAAGCAGGGCAAAGGCTAATAGAGTTTTGCCAAGAGAATGCACTGGTCATAGCAAACACCCTCTTCCGGCAACACAAGACAAGACTCTACACATGGACATCACCAGACGGCCAACACCGAAATCAGATTGATTATATTCTTTGCAGCCAAAGATGGAGAAGTTCTATACAGTCAGCAAACACAAGACCTGGAGCTGACTGTGGCTCAGATCATGAACTCCTTATTGCCAAATTCAGATTTAAACTGAAGAGAGTAGGGATAACCACTAGACCATTCAGGTATGACCTAAATCAAATCCCTTATGACTATACAGTGGAAGTGAGAAACAGATTTAAGGGACTAGATCTGATAGACAGAGAGCCTGATGAACTATGGACGGAGGTTCGTGACATTGTACAGGAGTCAGGGATCAAGACCATCCCCATGGAAAAGAAATGTAAAAAGGCAAAATGGTTGTCTGAGGAGGCCTTACAAAGAGCTGTGAAAAGAAGAGAAGCAAAAAGCAAAGGAGAAAAGGAAAGATATTCCCATTTGAATGCAGAGTTTCTAAGAATAGCCAGGAGAGATAAGAAAGCCTTCCTCAGCGATCAATGCAAAGAAATAGAGGAAAACAACAGAATGGGAAAGACTAGAGATCTCTTCAAGAAAATTAGAGATATCAAAGGAACATTTCATGCAAAAATGGGCTCAATAAAGGACAGAAATGGTATGGACCTAACAGAAGCAGAAAATATTAAGAAGAGGTGGCAAGAATACACAGAAGAACTGTACAAAAAAGATCTTCATGACCCAGATAATCACAATGGTGTGATTACTCACCTAGAGCCAGACATCCTGGAATGTGAAGTCAAGTGGGCCTTAGAAAGCATCACTACAAACAAAGCTAGGGGATGTGATGAAATTCCAGCTGAGCTATTTCAAATCCTGAAAGATGATACTGTGAAAGTGCTGCACTCAATATGCCAGCAAATTTGTAAAACTCAGTAGTGGCCACAGGACTGGGAAAGGTCTGTTTTTATTCCAATCCCTAAGAAAGGCAATCCCAAAGAATGCTCAAACTACCGCACAATTGCACTCATCTCACATGCTAGTAAAGTAATGATCAAAATTCTCTAAGACAGACTTCAGCAATATGTGAACCGTGAACTTCTAGATGTTCAAGCTGGGTTTAGAAAAGGCAGAGGAACCAGAGATCAAATTGCCAATATCCGTTGGATCATCAAAAAAGCAAGAGAGTTCCAGAAAAACATCTATTTCTGCTTTATTGACTACATGAAAGCCTTCAACTGTGTGGATCACAATAAACTGTGGAAAATTCTGAAATAGATGGGAACACCAGACCACCTGACCTGCCTCTTGAGAAACCTGTATGCAGGTCAGGAAGCAACAGTTAGAACTGGACATGGAACAACAGACTGGTTCCAAATAGGAAAAGGAGTACATCAAGGCTGTATACTGTCACCCTGCTTATTTAACTTATATGCAGAGTACATCATGAGAAACACTGGGCTGGAAGAAGCACAAGCTGGAATTAAGATTACCGGGAGAAATATCAATAACCTCAGATATGCAGATGACACCACCCTTATGGCAGAAAGTGAAGAGGAACTAAAAAGCCTCTTGATGACAGTGAAAGGGGAGAGTGAGAAAGTTGGCTTAAAGCTCAACATTCAGAAAACTAGGATCACGGCATCTGGTCCTATCACCTCATGGGAAATAGATGGGGAGACAGTGGAAACAGTGTCAGACTTTATTTTGGGGGGCTCCAAAATCACTGCAGATGGTGACTGCAGCCATGAAATTAAAAGACGCTTACTCCTTGGAAGGAAAGTTATAACCAACCTAGGTAGCATATTAAAAAGCAGAGACATTACTTTGCCACCTAAGGTCCGTCTGGTCAAGGCTATGGTTTTTCCAGTGGTCATGTATGGATGTGGGAGTTGGACTGTAAAGAAAGCTGAGTGCCGAAAAATTGATGCTTTTGAACTGTGGTGTTGGAGAAGACTCTTGAGAGTCCCTTGGACTGCAAGGAGATCCAACCAGTCCATCCTGAAGGAGGTTAGTCCTGGGTGTTCATTGGAAGGACTGATGCTGAAGCTGAAACTCCAATACTTTGGCCACCCTATGTGAAGAGTTGACTCATTAGAAAAGACCCTGATGTTGGGAGGGATTGGGGGCAGGAGGAGAAGGGGACGACAGAGGATGAGATGGCTGGATGGCATCACTGACTCGATGGGCATGGGTTTGAGTAAACCCCGGGAGTTTGTGATGGACAGGGAGGCCTGGCGTGCTGCAATTCATGGGGTCGCAAAGAGTGGAACATGACTGAGTGACTGAACTGACTGACTGACTACCACACCCACTTCTTAGGGAACTCACCATACCCTCAGAGCCTGGAAAGTGCAGCTTGTGGCTCTAGCCCCAGGTTGAATATCCGTCCCATGGCCAGCAATGAGACCACATCTTATCGGAATTTATACAGTCGTCAGCTGGAAGACGTTCTTAAACTGGGAGGTCATGTCATCAGAGCTAGACTAGCCAGCAAGACAAAAGGAAGGCAAGTACAGAGAAAAGTTAAAGGGAACAGGCAGGCCATGAGTTAGCAGCAGAGCCCAGCTGAGAGAAGGAAGAGGATGGCTCACACACATGAGCGGAAACCAGAAGCTACCTACCTCCACAAGTGGTTGAGAGAGGAGCCTCTGTTCATATCTGGGCTATTCCAGTCCTTTTGTGGTTGTCTGAGCAGGACCTAGTTTTGTGAACTTTCTCAGCTGCAACAGTGCCTGGTATATCCTTTCAATAAAGTTACTTTCTACCTGAGTCAGAGTTAGTGGGCTTCTGTTCCTTGCAGTAAAGTAATCCTTGACTAAGACACACGTATAGGCTATCCTCACATTTCTCTTGGAGTCCAGCTTGCCCTTGATCATTCTACACCAGCACAGTGTCCAAAATTTTGTGCAGGAGAAAAGCATGTAAGTATGATTAAACAAATGGTAATGTGCTGATTTTTTAAAATTTTATTCAGTGCTCAACGTTAAACAAATAAAGAGAGCTGCATGTTAGTTTCTTTGCATAATAAGGATGTGGAAGTGTTTAAAACTAGAGCTTGAAAAAAAAAAAACAAAAAAAAAACTAGAGCTTGATAAAGAGGGGAGAAAACGAAGAGAAGGGATTTGTGTACTTTATCCCTAAAAAAAATAAAAAAGCAAGATACTGTCTGAGTGTTATCATATGTGGTAGCATAAAATCTTGAGTTGCAGAAAGAAGTTTCAGAGTACACCACACCTAACTGAAGAAATAACTGATCCACATGGATAACAAGAATTCTAAACCAATGGATACTCTTTTCTTGTTGACTGTACTGTTTCACTACAAGGTCCCCATTAGACTGCCAAGTTGAGAGCCATCATAACCTAGAAGAGAGGACACAGTGGAACAAGTAAGGAAAAGAAATAGAACTTAAAAAAAAAAAAAAAAAATCTGTCTTATAAGGTCCTCTGATTATTTTGTTTAACACTTTTGCCTTTCCAAGCAAAAATCCATATACTCACACACACTTATCAGTGAGAAAATATATTCTAATAAAAAGAATGTAGCAGTAAGAGTCAGAGTCTCATTCCCTATCTTTTAGACAAAAACACCTACATGGCCTCTACCCACAAGTTGAAATAAGAATAAAAAGTGAATATGGGAGAATTTTGCATTAAAAAAAATTGGCTTTAAAAAGGCTCTATGCATTTAATATACTATTAAATGTTAGTTGCAAGTTTCTCTTATTTTGCAAACTGGAAACAATAAGGAGTAAAATAATATGCTTCCCCTATTTCCTTTAGAAGTTTGAAAAGTAGTAATTAAAACTTCAGATGAATCCAAAGTTTGCTCTTCCATAACCTTTTCATTGTGTCCTGCCTCTTTGAATGTCAATGAGTACACTTCAAAATTCCTCCTGCCAATTATAAAGGTTCTTATCTTTGCATTGATTTTTACATGCACAGACCAATAGCAGGATATGACCCAATAATTAATATTGGAAAACTGAATTGCTTTTTTTCCCTAGGCATTTAGCTTTAGCTATAGAAATATTTCTCTTTTATCAATACTATGTTTTTATATTTATCCCACTTTGTTTCTTTTTCTGAGACAAATTCTCCCACATAACAACATATTGGCTTTAACTCACCAAATGGAGGCTGAAACCTACTGCAATTTTTAAACAAGGCTAATGCTTAAGCAGTTATATCTAAAACATCCTACACAAATAGATTTTAAATATGAAGTACATTCTTCATCCATAGATTCTTTCTCACATATTCTCTAACATTGGTGTAATTTCCTTTAAAGGCTTTTCTTGATGAACAGTTCTGTGTGCCCAACACTGTATGAAGCACTGCAGAAGCAAAAATGAACAAGAAATTGTCTCTTTAGTGACTTCACAATCCACTGAGTGGAGAGAGACAGGCATAAGGAACCCATCATGATCTCTTCCATAAATGTAACACCAAATGCAGTAGTTAGTTCTCTTTCAGAATGCAGTGGGGATGGCTCACTCTGACTTAGATAATGCTTTTCTTCCCAATCTCTTTCAGTGACTTGACATTAGGATCTCAAAATCTAGTATGGTGAGAATATTTACACCATTGAAACAGACAAATTCACAACACAGAAATCCCCCTTCCTAAAGAACCATTTGTTAAACATTTACCCACACCACTGTCATTAAACCTTCCCGGGAGATTCTTTTCAATTTCTAGAATGATGGGGCTGAATCAGGGAAGCTAACTTTAAAAATCCTTGACTATATTGTGTGCCACAATACAGGGCTTCCCTGATAGCTCAGATGGTAAAGAATCTGCCTGCAATGCGGGAGACCCAGGATCGATCTCTGGGATGGGAAGATCCCCTGGAGAAGGGCATGGCAACCCACTCCAATATTCTTGCCTGAAGAATTCCATGGACACAGGAGCCTGATAGGTTACAGTCCATGCGGTCACAAAGAGTCAGACATGACTGAAGTGACTTAGCACACCTCACATACAACCATAACACAACTGAGGAAAGGCTTTTATAAACTGTATTTGTTTTTATACATAATTATTTAACAATTGTGATACAAGGTCAATTGTTTGGAAGAATGGAACTTTGCTAATTTTAATTATTTGGACAGTGATCAAACTGGCCAAGAAGCAGTAATAGCTGGACATTTAAATGAACAAATCAAGACAATAACTACATATCAACTAGATAATTTTTGTCATTAATTTCTATTACAGTATTTTCAAAAGATAAGAAAAATATCTCCTAGTGCTTTGGGGTTTCATGCTATCATAGAAGTTTGAAATGTATAGCGAATTATCACAAAACAATCCTCAGGGAAAATAATTTTTCTTTGAATAGCCATGGTCAGATAGGTAAAAAACTGACTCTTCAAATACAGATGAACTCTTCATTAGGACAGAAAATAAGATACAGGCCAACAGATGACAAAACTGAGCTTACCACGGGTCAAAAGTCACAAGAGTTTAACATACAAATATCAGTGACCACTGTGAGAAACTTCTCATGTTGATCTGGTTCTCTCTCCTTAGAGAGCTTCAGCCTGTGATCTTACCCAGGCCACAAAGTTTTTATACTTTTATTATTGTTACAGAATATAGGTTCAGTAGAAGAAACCTCAAAAAGATAAGGTAAAAGAAGGAAATAAACAGAAATATAAGCTTGTCATTTAAAATAATCCCTAATAATGTAATTTGTGTGTATATGTGTATGTATATGCCTATATATTTTTGTGTATATATGTGTGTGTGTGTGTGTGTGTGTATGTGTAATACAAATATAATGTGGGAGACCTGGGTTTGATCCCTGGGTTGGGAAGATTCCTTGGAGAAGGAAATGGCTACCCACTCCAATATTCTGGCCTGAAGAATTCCACGGACTGTATAGTTCATGGGGTCGTAAAGAGTTGAATGCGACTGAGCGATTTTCACTTTTACTTTATATTTCATAGATAGAGATAATACAGTCAAATATGAAACTTCTTTTGTAAATTGTATGCATATTTCCATGTTATTACACATTATTCCTTATATTAGAAATGTAAGTTGTTTCCAATTTTTTTCCATAATAATACAATGATGACCATCCATAAAGTTACTCTTTACACATGCATATTGAGCATATAATTATTTCTTTAGGTCAAATTGTTTAAAATGACAGACTGTGGTCAAAGGGTAAAAAAAACCCTAAATGTTGACAAATATTGACAAATTGTTCTTCCATAGGAGTTGTATCAAATTTTACCTACATCACAATGTATGAGCACCATTTTCCTGTATCCTCATCAAAATCACAACTTATTTTTAATATTGTTTCTTGTAATGATTGAAAAGTCTTACCTTTCTTTCATTTAAATTCCTTTTAAGCATAAATTCGGTTAAACAAGTTTTCATAAGTCCACCAGAAGTTTCTTAAGTCCACTTTCAAGTGTCAGTTCTTTGTGAATTTCCCATACATGTTTTTTAACCAAAATTTTTTGACTAAAGTAGTACCTTTCTATATAGCAAGTAAAAGGATTATTCTAACTATATATTAGAAATACTTTCTCAATGTGACATGAGAACAAATTTTAGGGTCCATATTGTTTTGATGCTACTTTCCTTATGATATTTACCTTTTACAAAACAAATTCATTTATTTTTATTGCCTACAGAATTAATTCATCCCTTCAACTTACAAATGTATGAACAATAATAATAATGATAATAGTGATTATGATTATTATAAATAATAAAGCACAAGCTGGAATCAAGATTGCCAGGAGAAATATCAATAACCTCATATATGCAGATAACACCACCCTTATGGCAGAAAGCGAAGAGGAACTAAAGAGCCTTTTGAAGAAAGTGAAAGAGGAGAGCTAAAAAGTTGGCTTAAAACTCAACATTCAGAAAACTAAGATCATGGCATCCAGTCCTGTCACTTCATGGCAAATAGATGGGGAAACAATGGAAACAGTGACAGACTATTTTCTTCAACTCCAAAATCCCTGCAGATGGTGACTGCAGCCATGAAACTAAAAGATGCTTGCTCCTTGGAAGAAAAGCTATGACAAACCTAGACAGCATATTAAAAAACAGAGACATTACTTGGCCAACAAAGGTCTGTCTAGTCAAGGCTACGGTTTTTCCAGTAGTCATGTATGGATGTGAGAGTTGGACTATAAAGAAAACTGAGCACCAAAGAACTGATGCTTCTGAACTGTGGTGCTAGAGAAGACTCTTGGGAGTCCGTTGGACTGCAAGGATATCAAACCAGTCAATCCTAAAGGAAATCAGTCTTGAATATTCATTGGAATTACGGATGCTGAAGCTGAAACTCCAATACTTTGGCCAACTAACGCAAAGAACTGACTCATTTGAAAAGACCCTGATGCTGGGAAAGATTGAAGGCGGGAAGAGAAGGGGATGACAGAGGATGAGATGGTTGGATGACATCACCAACTTGATGGATGAGCTTGAGCAAGCTCTGGGAATTGGTGATGGACAGGGAAGCCTGGCATGCTGCAGTCGATGGGATCTCAAAGAGTCGGACATGACTGAGCAACTGAACTATTATAAAATTTTATACAACATATAGGGCTTATAGGACATTACAAATGACAGGTATAAATCACTTAGCAATGTTGTACTCCATATGTAAGTTGCTATATATTATAGGAGTCATTACAAAAAAATTTTAATATACTTAGAAGAAAAATTAAAATTATTTCACAATGCTAACATAATGTAACAATCAGTTAATGATTGTTAATGTGTCTTAGGTAATAAACAAAAGTTTAAGATTTCTAACTACCCGTGAGGAGGAGCTAAGATGATGGAGGATTAGGATGGGGAGACCACTTTCTCCCCCATAAATTCATCGAAAGAACATTTGAACGCTGAGCAAACTTCACAAAACAACTTCTGACCACTAGCAGAAGACATCAGGCACCCAGAAAAGCAGCCCACAGTCTTCAAAAGAAGGTAGGACAAAATATAGAAGATAAAAAGAGAGACAAAAGAGCTAGGGACGGAGACCCATCCCAGGAAGGGAGTCGTAATAGAGGAAGTTTCCAAACACCAGGAAACCCTCGCACTGGCGGGTCTGGGGGAAGTTTTCGAATCTCAGAGGGCAACCTAACTGTGAGGAAAAATAAATAAAACTCACAGATTACATGCCTAAAAAAAAAATTATTTCTAACTACCATTATCTTATTTCCAAAGATAAGACTTAATGACTTAATTATGTTTAAGACTCTGAAAATTTAGTTATGGGACTAGCACAAATTTTGTCCACCCTGCCTTTGCTGTAACTACCTTATGAAAATTGATCACAATAAGCTATTATTTGCTCACATCTGTTTTTGTGACTCATGAGCAAGAGATTTCCCTTAGCTGATGATAACACATCATAACTGCCCCAGATATGCTGTTCAAAGGAAGTTATATCATTTTAAGTTTCCACAAAGGACATGCTAATCATATAAATAAATTATACATGGGTGCAGGAAATTGCATAAAGCTGGACAAATTGAGTTTAAGAGAAGAAAACATAATTGTGTAATTTTAGGAAGGAATAAATATTGACCAAAATGCACATTTTTACAAGCAATTTTATCTCTGATCAGCAACAAACATGTTTCTTGATCAATATTTGTAGTTTGATTCATTTCCTGCCATATAGAACTTGATGGGCTCGTCAATATACACAAAGGTTTAAAAAATGAAAGAGAGAAGATTGCTTCTAAAATAAGTTGTTTTTTTTTTTCCTAAAAGTTTCTCCTTTTTTCCCCATACATTCCCTAAATGTGTGCAGGAGCAGTAGTGGGGAAGGTGGGGTCTGCTAAAAGAGAAGAATTTCTTTGAGACACAGTTGAGGAATAGAAAGGTTTCTAAGATCTTGAACTTTGGTGAAAGATTTTTTTGGACTAAGAATAACATGGGGATAAGACTGAAAAATACATGATCTTGTTATAAAATGGTGATGAGTTTGATAAATTATTGATCCAGAGGGTTTAAGGAAATTGAGGTATAGTGGGAAATGCTACTAAAGGATGGTGTCATGTTTTTGAGAACCTTGAATGCAATACTATGGTCATAAGATCTTATATTTTAAAAATGGAAAGTAAGGGAAAAAAAAAGTGAGCAGAGGAACATCAACATTGCAACAGCTCATGAGTATATAGATGTGCTTGCAAGTGTGAAAAGTGCAATATGAACAAGCAAATGGTCAAAGGAGAGCCAAAGAATGAACATTACACAGAAACCTCTAGATATTTTCCAACGCCCAATAATCCTCAGTGACCTTTTCGAAATAAAGAATTTCAGCATTAAGGATGAACTTTATGACAAAATGCAAATATAATTAAGAAGTGATGACTTTCAAAAGTTCTCTCCCAGCATTGTCATCTCCATCTGTGAGCCAATACCTAAGATTAAAGTTGTTTTGATGGTAGAGATTCCTTGATCAGTACAACTCTTCAAGAATGGGGTTCAGGGCCAACTAACTGGGATTCAAGGGAGAGGCTGATCACCACTGCCATCAACACACATGTGGTGACCTCTGGATATCACGAGCACAGCCATTTCTGCTCAGAACAAGGGGAAAGAGTGGAAACTCACTTAGAAGTCAGACTGTAAAAAAAAATAGTATCAATTCCTATAGTAATAAAAAGTCAACATCAGTGGAGACTACACAAAGAAGAAAATAGAATTATTTAGGAACATTTTTTTTAAATAATCCCAACATATCAAACTAAGGTAAGGTGATCTCTGAGCATAAGTGGTGAACCCCTAGGCAGAGATGGTTCCATAAACAAGAAGGGGATTGAAGACAGAGAATTCTACAACATCTGTCTGCATCCAACTGAGTATGAACTCAAACCTGATTTGAACAGCTGGAGAGCCACTTGCTGGATAGGACATTATTTTCTGCAACAACCTGTCCCTTCTACTAAGTGAAACTAAAAGTTGCTCAGTCGTGTCCAACTCTTTACAACCCCGTGGACTATATAATCCATGGAATTCTCTAGGCCAGAATACTGGAGTGGGTAGCCTTTCCCTTCTACAGAGGATATTCCCAACCCAGGGATCAAACCCGGGTCTCCCTCATTGCAGGAGGATTCTTCACCAGCTGAGCCACAACGGAAGCCCAAGAATACTGGAGTGGTTAGCCTATCTCTTCTCCAGCGAATCTTCCTGACCCAGGAATCTAACCGGGGCCTCCAGGATTGCAGGTGGATTCTTTACCAACTGAGCCATCAGGGAAACCCGATAACCCTTCTGCTAAGGTTATTGAAAATAATGGATATGTAGGTGCCCACGAGGGCAGCCCTCAGAGACAGATGCAAGAGGAAATAATGAGAGGAAAAGGAAGAACTGGCAAACATTTCTTCCTTCTGAATAAGCAAAAAAAGAAGAAAGAGCTCCTTCTTTACTTGGGACTTCTTTGCACACAAATATTTTCAAAATGAATGTTCTTTCTGTTGTACTGGCTTTTCAGATTGTAAAAGCAATTATACTCATAAAAGATTTGTAAGACATAAAGAAGTGTGGAGATAACTAAGAAAATGGCCTATTACCTAGAAATAATCACGGTAAATATTTTGAGATATTTTCTTTTATTCTCTTAATGATACAAATATCTACAATTTCTAGAAGATTTGGAAATTTGGAAATCTGGCTGTCGTGTGTTTTATTTTTGTTCATTTAATAATATGATGATTACTTTCCTATATTGTTAAATAATCTTCAAAATGTGAAAATAAAAATGTAGCTACATCTAATTTCATCAATTATAGTAAATATAATTTACTATATAATATAATATCATTCTGGTAAAAGATGTTGATATTCGGGAATGCTGTGATATGTGCATGTGTGGGGGCAGGCTTCATATGGGACATCTCTTCCCTTCCCTCAATTTTGCTGTGAACCTAAAACTGTTCCGACAAATAAAATTTTAATTAAAAAAAATAAGAAAGAAAGGAAGGAAAGAAATAATGAGACGGATGAAAGAAAGAAAGCTTGCCCTATCAAATATCAGGATGTGATCTTTATAGTAATTAGACCATGTGATAGTAATGTATTGATAAATACATAGAAGTGCTGAAAAGAATAGACCCATGCCTATTTGGAAACATGATTTATGACACAGAGGGCATTACAAATCAGCAGGAAAGGATGAACTTTTTAATATATTGTTCTAAGATAACTGATTATCCATGTGAAATCAAATTCCTACCTTACATCATAAACAAATTTTTTTCCAGATGTGTTAAAGACATATATAAGTGGCAAAACTAAATCTTAGAAGATGCTATAGCAAAGTACCTGTATTTTCTAGGTAGGTAGTATTTCTTAAACAACATGCCCAAAACACAGTCATAAAAAAAAAGATTATAAATTTGACTATATTAAATTAGGACTGCTTTTATTGAAAGATAATGTTTATATATATGCATTTCATATGCATATATATTTACAGGTATATAAAATATATGCAAATATATTAAATGTATACAGATATATACCTATATATTATATAAATATATGTATATACAAAATTTTAAACAAATATATAAATGGCTGAGCCTGCTTTAGCACACCCTAAAGCACCACCTCAGATATCTTTTTCTCCTTAAGTTAGACTGAAAAATTCTTTTATTACCTCTATACACAGATCATCCTTTAATTCTGAGGACACTTGCCTGACAGCTGTCCCCATCTCACTTGACCAAGTAGGTCAATCATTTGTCCTTTGTGCCACATCTATATCTTACACGTTTCTTAATTAGAGCATCTTCTTCATGAGTCAAACACTGTATAAGGGCTTTCTTAACATCTGCCATTTCATTGCTTCCTCATCTCTATACTAGTGTTGCAATGCATTAGTCTCTCTCTTTTATAAGTGCAGACAATGAAATCAGTACAGTCAACCTGTTCAAGGGGCAGAGTCATAATATAAACTCTAGTCTGACTGTTGCTAAGGCTCTATCATTCATAGCTGTTATGCAATAGTGTGCATATTAAACTGCATTGCTTACATCAGTTTTTTGTTTGTTTAATAAAAAGGCTACCTGGTTACCTATTGCTGCATAACAGATTACCCTGAAATGTAATGGTTTTTTAAAATTCCATTTTATTTCATAGTTTTCTGGGTCTAGAATTCAGGAAGGGCTTAACTGGAATATTCTCCTATTCCACATTTCATGGATTGACCCTATTTGGTAGTACTTAGCCAAGTACTCATCCAAGACAGCTCCACTAAAACGTCTAGGGTAAGTGGAAACAACTGGTAGACTGGGATCATCTGGGACTGTTGATAATGCACATCTATATGCCTCCTATGTTGGTTGTTTTCAGAGAAGTCAGATTTCAAAGCTACCAACATATTAATTCTTTCACCCAGAAACTGGCACAGAATCACTTCTATATTATCCAACTGGTCAAAAGAGTCCCAGATTCAAACAGAGGAGACATAGATTATACTTCCCATTAAAGGGAATGTCAAAGACTGGGAAGCTTTCTTTAATCTGCTACATCATAGAAAATGTAGAGGACAGATTTGAAGAAAATATTAACTATGTCTAAAACCAATAAGGAATTAACATTTCTAGGACAGCACTGTCCTAAACAACTTTCTGTGATAATGGAAATATTCTCTTCATGGTCCCATATGGTAGCTATATGGAGAAGCATGTGGCTATCGAGCTATCTGAAATGTAGCTACTGTGACCAAGGCACTGAATTGTAATTTTTAGTTAATTTAAATTCAAATAGTCATAAGCAGCTAGTTGCTACCCTATTAGACAACACTGCTCTATAAGATAAAATACAAACCTACAAATCAAGAAGAAAGTGATAGAAGTTTCTGTCATCTATCTTCCAGGTTCAATCACAAATTCAGTCCAGATAGTCTCAGCAATACATTCTTCTCTCAAGGGTACATTCCTGAACCGGGCTCCTAACGTGGGAACAGTGTGCAAAGCGTACATTCCAAAGATGGGGGAGGGCACTAGATGCTCAGATTCCCAGGTCCAGCTCTGTGGTCAACTGGCAGTCACATCCTCTTCACGACCTCCATGACACATTTTTTTTTTAATATATTTCCTAGGGAAAGAAGCATAGCAAGGAAGGGAAGGAGGGAGGGGTGAAAGAAACTTATGCTAACTAACTATTGACAAAAGTTAACAATAAGCTAAGGACTATGATTATTGCAGTCCTCTGGATGCCCCGAATTCATTTCTGTATCCCACAGTTTACACAAAACCTTGTACACAGTCCGTGCTTGATAAATGCCTTCTGGTGGATTAAGTAATGAGTTAATTAATATTGTTAAGAAGACCAGATGAAGAGAACTATGAGAAATTAAGTTAAATCTAGTGATAAAAAAGGAAAAATACTATTGCTTTGTATTTTTCTTTGCCAATACTACCGCCCAGGAGTTTCCAGCAGCTCCCCACTTGTCTGTTCCACTCATTTAGGCTAGGTTGGAGGATGGTTCGGGTGGATCTCCAAGTCTGGGGAGGCATCTGTTTGAGAAATTGGATATTTCTGAGCTATTACATCAAATTCATTAACCTTACATTGAACAGCATCAATAGGAACTCACAGACCTCTACATTAGGCTAAAGAATGCTCCCAGGATAGCAGATCCTATCCTGGAACCTATCAGTGTTATGTGTAAAGTCATCACAAATGTGAGTAGATTAAGGATCTTGCAATAGAGAAAGTATTCTGAATTACCCAGGTGGGACCTAAATGCAATCACATGTTATAGGGAGGCAAATAAAAATTTGATACACACATCTCTCTTCAGTGACGAAGCAGAGAAAAATTGGAAGATGGTGGCCATAAACCAAGGAAAGCTAGCAGCCCTATGACCTACTGACCTACTGTAAGTCAGTAGTAAGACCTACTGACACACTGATTTTGTTCCAGTAATACTGATTTTGGACTTCTGGCTTCCAGAATTGGGGAAAATAAATTTCTGTTCTATTCTAAAATATGACCCTTTCCCTCAGGCCTGTAACACAAGATTCATATCACTTTTTAATGATTCTGTATCCCCTACACACAGTCTCTCTTTATCCCCCATAGATGTCCAAAAGTATGACACTAAATACAAAATAATCAAACTATATCACATACAGTTAAAAGAGAGTCACTGGTCATATCATAATTAGGAATTAGCCCAGCTTCACTAGCACTTGCCTCTTTCCTCAGCATACAACAACGATGCAGAAAGCCTAAAGGACAACTGTTTGATACAGCCGAGGTCACTTACTCAACAGTAAATCCATCTCCCTTTCTCTCACGGCCAATCCCAGTGATAGCACTGCAGGCTGAAATGTCTGAAGGGAAAACAGTTTACTATTCAGTCTGCAGCACTGATGACTTAAGTACACTTACAGGGCTGTGGAGCTTAAAATCTACATTGTCAAAAAAAAAAAAAAATCTACATTGTCCCTCCCATGTTCTAATTTCCTGCTTCTCCACACTATTTATGCTCACCTGTTACCCAATTAGCACCCCAGTAAACTGGACTCCTGTAGTTGTTTTACCCTAGCAATGAACCCTCTCCAGCACCCCCTCTGCAAAGAGCTCCTGATTAAAATAAATTGCTCAATTATTCACCTAACAACGGGAAGTATGCCACAGTAGATCAGGAGGAGAACAATTTATTTCTTCTTAGATCTCTAAATGTGTCCAGGATTAGCTGAGAAGAAAGATTTTTCTGAAATAATCTAAAGGATTTGGTTAAGGTTTATGGTAAGGGCACAAACAGATAATGCCAGCACCTATCTACAGGTTTTTGAGATGGTCAACATCCCTAATTTGAAGAAAATGCTAAAATGAAAAGTGGTTTTCTCTCATTTTTTTTTATTCTATACACTGCTAACATGAATTTCTCATTAATGACCACAGTGACATACAAGAAAGATATAATGGGGAAAAAAAAAAAAAAAAGAGGAAGGGGAAGTAAAAGGCAAGGAAGGGCATTTAGTACTGAGGTACCCAACATCTTTAAGTTGGATGGGATGTTCATATTATGTTTAAGCAGTATTTCTTCACAACTGATAGTATTCTGCATACTATACATCACTTTCCTATTAAAAATATAATGTATTTAACATAAAACTCCAATTAAATATAACTTTCTGTAATAAAATTTCAAAGAACTTAAGAATTTCAAGTGCATAAGATATTCATTGGGAGGATTGATGCTGAAGCTGAAGCTCCAATACTTTGGCCACCTGATGCCAAGAGCTGACTTGTTCCAAGAGACCCTGATACTGGGAAAGATGAAAGGCAAAAGAAAAGCGGGGAAGCAGAGGATGAAATGGTTAGGTACACGGTTAGACTACGACCATTGTATAAAACATCAAAGTGGGTTAAAACTATATTTGTACATTTTATATAGAAACACATATAATTCTCTAAATATCCTACATGTAGATTTTAAGGGGAAAGAAATCACTTCTTAATCTAGACTGAAATTTATTGACTACTTTTTGTTCTATTTTTCCTTACCCACACATTAATCATAAATCAATCATCCTATAACAAAAAAGGAAGGACATACAACTAAAGGAGCATTTGTGTGTTATTGAACATAGAACAATCGAACAATGACCTTACTGTAGTGTAATCTGGAAAGAAAATACACTAAAAGTTAGAATTTAAGGGTCCAAGATTGCCTACTAGGCAATGAAGGCAGAGGGTGTTTCCAAGAATCTCACTGTGAAAATGCAGCCAAATGGCCCTCTGTTCGCATGAGTTTTCCTGAAATGTTTTCACCGCAGAAAGCCACAGAAGCCAGGCATTTTATTTATTTATCTATTTTTTTTTTTAAGGCCAGGCATTTTAGAAAACTGTTTTCATCACCACGGAAGGAAGTCAGTCTTCCTTTTCCAGTACCTTTCATTAATTGAAATTCTAACCCTACCTAAACCTGGATGGTGGAGGAAGGGAAGAAGACAGACAAAAAAGAAAGAAAAAAAGATATTCCTGCATACGGAATGTGTAAACCCTGAAAAATTATTTGCAGACAAGTAGAGGGCTCATAGCTGTGGCATTCTTGCCCAGAAGGAACGCAGCCTGCAAACTGCAATGCCCAGGAGCAGAAAAGAGCACAGTCACTGCTCCCTGTGAAATTTTAACAATTCATTAACGGGAAAAGGCGACATAAAGGGATGCGGGATCAGAGGCAGCTCAGCGGCATCAAATTCTGAGAGAATGAAGGATGGGGAAGGGAGATGTGGAAATTCAGACTGAGGAAAAAGGCGGAAAGAGGAGGGAGACTTGGTAGGAACAGGGACAAAGAGAGACTGGAAAGTAAAAAGGGTAGGAGAGATGAAAGGATGAGGGAGAGGAAAGGGGAGAAAGGATTTGAATAAAATTCAAATTTCTAATCTGGTTTTAATCTTCTTTCGGGGCAGGGTTTGTACGATGCTGATTTTCCTGCCTTCTTTTTTTTTTTTTTTCCTGAGCGCCCCTCACTGACCAAACCATGTGTTAGAAACAGTTTCCCTCCTGGAAGGGCTTATGCCCTTTGACTTTCACAACCGCCTCTCCCTGACATCAAGGAGGCGGGAGGCGGCGGGCGCGCTGGTGCGGCGCGCGGCGGGCGTCTGCGGCGCCGCGGAGGTCTCACCGGCGGCCGCGCGCGGGGCCGCCTCCTTTCTTCCATACCTTTCTCTCGGCCGGTGTAGGCTTATTTGTTTGTAAGTATACAGGGTATGTATGCGCCCGTGTAAATAAATAAGTTTAAATACAATTTCCAAATGAACAACATGAGAAAAATGGTCGATTTGTGAGCGTGTCAAGTAATGACTTGCAAACACCGCGTCTGCGGCCGCCGCGGCGCAGCCGGTCGCCGAGGCCGCCCTGCCATCTAGCGGGACGCGCCGGAAGTCCGCTCGCGGCCTCGCGCGGCCTCACTTACCCTCGCGGCTGGGCCCGGCCGGGCCGATTCGCCTAAACTGAGCCGTGCTATATCATAGGAACAAGTTAATATATGATGCCTCTCTGTTTTAAGGTCATTAGTGTCGAAGCGTAAATTAATAGAGCGACTCCAGTTAATTCCTTTTGGCGTTTGCTTCCACAAGTCTGAGCGCAGACGTGAAAACAGGCCGCCCCTCAAAGCTGTGGGGGGAGCAGGAAGGAAGGAGGCCGGAAAGTAGCTCACCTGGAAGAACAGGCTCCCTGACCTAAAAGCCGGGTGAGAGACGCGCCCTTCAGAGACCCAACACGTTTCTCCCCACAGTGAAGCTAAAATAGGAGGGGGAGTGCAGAGGGTGGGCTTCTTCGCGGGCCACCGTCGTCACAAGAAAGCGTGGTGAACATGTAGGGTTCTCCTTTCTATGGAGGAGGAGTAAGGGCAGTCAAGGCTCCTCTTTATGAGCAGGAAGTGGCATATGCTGTTGAAGAGGCTGCACGTCAGCCTATCTGGCCACCCTTGCCTCAGAAGCGGCTGCATCCTCGTCACCACTCCCCATGTCAGTGGGCTCACAGAGGCTACACAAAGGTCTACCGCAGTGCAAAAACCGCTCTGTGAAGAACCCCCAGAAAGGGAAGATGGAAGTGGGGGTAAACCTGAAGGGTTTCCCTGACCTGCCTTTAATATTTTTCAGGTCACTGAGGGGCACAGGCCCTTGAGGAATGGGCTACGCTAGCTTCTTTTAGCTTCATTTTGGTCTGTTCAGATTCAGATGGGATTTTGGAGCTCCACAGTTTTCTTGAATAAATTTCATAACGGTCAGGTTAGATGTAGATAAGTCCAAATTTTTATTTTTATCAGGAGTTACTGTTTTTCATATAAATTCTGAATTCTCAAACAAAATTGTCTAAAAATGCCGGCAGGCTTTTGTTCCTTGCTAAATAAACAGGGTTCTTGAAGCATGTGTGTTCTGTGAGGGCACCCTGGGCGGGGGGGTGGGGGGGGGTAGTCTTTGCATGTTCCTCGTGATCAAACGTGTTTAGTAACTGTCCTGGAGAAGTGTATCTGGGGTCAGAGCCATGACTTCTTCCAATATCTCTGCAAAGTAAATTAACCAAAGCAATGTACAATGCTATTGACAATGCAAATGCTGTAAGATAAAATACTCTAGTGAAACTGCAGTGCCTTATAATTTAGTTACAAAGAAGATTTACTCAAATAAGACAAAAATTAAGTCAAAATTTCTGAACCTTAATTATGCCTCTGAATCACCCATAGGACTTTATACAAATGCAGAGGACCAGACTACCCAAAATCATGATTTCTGGGTACAGTCTGTTTGTTTTTGCAAAGTTCCATAACTAATTCTGAAACAGAGTCGAGTTGAACGTGAATGATTCAATATTTAAAAGAAAGAGAAAAGAAGTCCTTGCATGAATGATTCTGTTGCACAACCAAAAATGAGAATATGCACGTGAAATGCAATTCCAGATGGTGCAGTGTGAACCTGAGCTACTGTGAGAGGTTAGTATAGACACGGAAAGTGTCCTGGAGCAGGCACCTTCAAGAATGGGGAGAAGATAAATGGAACAAGAACAAAGGAGCAAGCATTCCAGATTACATCAGCTCTTCTGCAGGAAAACAGACTGCCAATTCTAGGGATCACAGAGAGCTGCCTGGTGAAACAGAGTAAGTCCATTTGAAACGAGTGAGTCCAGACCACTTCTGGAGCAGAACATGGCAAAAGTGCATCATCAGAGTAAAAAGAAGAACATATTAAATAGTCCAAAATACTGTCCAATGAGTGCATATATTTTACTTTTGTTCAAGGCCTTCCTGACTGCCCAGTTCGCAGTATTTTGAATCCCTGAGAAGTATATAGTTGGTTTTTCCCTACTGTGATGCTACCTGAGAGTTAAAGATTTTCACTTCTGGGTAAGATAATGCACTCAGATGCATTAAGCAGACAATTAATTTATCCTCTTGGCTGCCCACTACCTATGCTTAATGTACTTAAAAAAGGAAATAATGCTTACCTAGCTTTTACTTGCACAGTGTCTGAAAGTAAAAAGGAATAAGGGAGATAACACTAAAATCAGTGTGCTGAGGATCACCCTGATCATCATTGGATCATCATGTCAAGTGTTAACTTCATAATATTGTTACAGAGACATCAGAGCAGATGGATAAGAAGAATCTTCATGTGATGGAGGGAGTGTTATTATCTCATTTCATCTTTCTATATCACAATTATAAAATGTGCTGAAATTGGAGAGTTGTTCAGTCACTAACTCATGTCTGATTGTTTGCAATCCAATGGACTGCAGCACACCAGATTTCCCTGTCCTTCACTATCTCACAGAGTTTACTCAAAATCATATCCATTGAGTTGATGATGCCATCCAACATCTCATCCTATGTCTCTTCCTTGTACAACTACACTCAATCTTTCCCTGCATCAGGGTCTTTTCCAATGAGTCAGCTCTTCCTATCAGCTGGCCAAAGTCTTGGAGCTTCAGCATCTGTCTTTCCAGTGAATATTCAGGGTTGATTTCCTTTAGGGTTGGCTGGTTTGATCTCCTTGCAGTCCAAGGGACTCTCAAGAGTCTTATCCAGAACCACATTTCAAAAGCATCATTACTTTGGCATTCAGCCCTCTTTTGGGTGCAACTCTCACATCCATACATGACTGCTGGAAAAACCGTAGCTTTGACAATATGGACCTGTGTCAACAGGTCTTTTTAATATGCTGTCTAGGTTTGTCATAACTTTTCTTCCAAGGAGAAGTGTCTTACTTTTGTGGTTGCAGTCCCCATGTACAGTGATTTTTGAGCCCAAGAGAATAAAGTCTGTCACTGTTTCCATTGTTTTCCCATCTATTTGCCATGAAGTGATGGGACCAGATGCCATGATCTTTGTTTTTTGAATGTTAAGTTTTAAGCCAGCCTTTTCACTTTCCTCCTTTACCCTCATCAAGAGGCTCTTTAGTTCTTCTTCACTTTTGCGATTATAGTGGTATCATCTGCATATCTGAGGTTCTTTATATTTCTCCCAGCAGTCTTGATTCCAGCTCGTGATTCATCCAGCCCAACATTTCACATGATGTGAAATATAAGTTAAATAAGCAGGGTGACAATACGAAGCCTTGTACATTCCTGTCCCAATTTTGACTAGTCCCTTGTTCCATGACCAGTTCTCACTGTTGTTTTTTGACTTGCATATGGGTTCCTCAGGAGACAGGTAAGGTGGTTTGGTATTTCCATCTCTTGAAGAACTTGCCAGTTTGTTGTGATCCACACAGTCAAAGGCTTTAGTATAGTCAGTGTAGCAGAACTAGATGTTTTTCTGGACCTCTCTTGCTTTCTCTATGATCCAAGGGTTGTTGACAATTCGATATCTGGTTCCTCTGCCTTTTCTAAATTCAGTTTTTATATCTGGAAACTCTCAGTTCACACACTGTTGAAGCCTAGCTTGAAGGACCTTGAGCATTACTTTGCTAGCATGTGAAATAAGTGCAATTTTATGTTAGCTTGAACATTCTTTGACATTGACTTTCTTTGGGATTGTAATGAAAGCTGACTTTTTCCAGCCCTGTGGCCACTGTTGAGTTTTCCAAATTTGCTGACATATTGACTGTAGCATTTTAACAGCATCATTATTTAGAATTTTAAATAGCTAAGCTTTGTTAAAGCTTATATATAATTCTGAAGCATTTAACTTTATTTTACTCTGAGAAATCTTTAGTTACTTCTATGGTTAAAGTCCTTAACAGACTATTCAAAGTCCTTTGCCATCTCACCCAAACCAGTCAAACTTTTCTCACACTCTTCTGCATCACTTCCTTTAGCTTTGTTCAGAGTAATGCTTCCTAAAGCCCACTTGACTTCACATTCCAGGATGTCTGGCTCTAGGTGAGTTATCACATCATCTTGGTTATCTGGGTCATTAAGACTTTTTTGTACAATTCTTCTGCATATTCTTGCCACCTCTCTTTAATCTCTTTTCCTTCTGTTAGGTGCTTGCTGTTTCTGTCCTTTATTGTGCCCATCTTTGCATGAAATGTTCACTTAGTATCTCAAGTTTTCTTGAAGAGGTCTCTAATCTTTCTCATTTTATTGTTTTCCTCTGTGTCATTGCATTGTTCACTTAAGACTTTTTTTTTTTCCCCTCCTTGCTATTCTCTGGAACTCTGCATTCAGATAGGTATATCTTTCCTTTTCTCTTTTGTTTTTTTTGTTCTTCTCTTCTCAGTTATTTGTAAGGCCTCCTCAGACAATCACTTTGTCTTCTTGCATTTCTCTTTCTTTGGGCTGCTTTTTGTCACTGCCTCATGTACAATGTTGCAAACCTCTGTCCATAGTTCTTCAGGCAGTCTGAGTAACCAGTATGTTGACCTGAAAAATTCCAGGCTTTTGAGTATCTGTAGTAATCAGAGATACCCCATAAAGTTGTCTGTGATAAGCAAGACTAAGGCCCTGATTTCTGAAAATTGGGTTTGTCCAAGTTGAGTTGCAAAAAGAATGAACATCTTAATTGAAAGAACACAGTGATTTACTTGAATAGAGAGTTTAAATGTTCCAGAAGAAATACTACTTATCCAGCTGGTATAATAAATACTTTGTTATGTGAAAACGTATAACAAGACTGGAAAAGATCAGTTTTCATTCCAGTCCTACAGAAGGGCAATGCAAAAGAGTGTTCAAATTACCATACAACTGCACTTGTTTCACACGCTAGCAAGGTAATCCTCAAAATCCTTTAAGCTTCAGTAGTACATGAACCAAGAACTTCCAGATATACAATCTAGGTTTAGAAAATGCAGAGGAACCTGAGGTCAAATTGCAAACATTGGTTGGATCATAGAAAAAGCAAGGGAATTCCAGAAAAACATCTACTTCTGCTTCACTGAGTATGCGAAAGCCTTTGACTGTGTGTATCACAACAAACTATGGAAACTTCTTCAAACCAACTTACCTGCCTCCTGAGAAATCTGTATACAGGTCAAGAAGAAACAGTTAGAACCCAACATGGAACAATAGTTCAAAATTGGGAAAGGAGTACATCAAGGCTGTATGTTGTCATCTTGTTTATTTAACTTATATGCAGAGTACATCTTGCAAAATGGGCTGGATGAATCACAAGTTTGAATCAAGGTTGCTGGGCAAAATATCAGTAACCTCAGATATGCAGATGACACCACCCTTACGGCAGAAAGCGAAGGAAGAGGAACTAAAGTCTCTTGATGAAGGTGGAAGAGGAGCATGAAAAAGCTAGCTTAAAACTTAACATTCAAAAACTAAGATCATGGCATCTGGTCCCATTACTTCAGGGCAAATAGATGGAGAATAAATGGAAACAGTGACAGACTTTATTTTCTTGGGCTCCAAAATCACTGGGGACAGTTACTGCAGCCATGAAATGAAAAGATGCTTGCTATTTGGAAGAAAAGCTGTGACAAACCTAGACAGAATATTAAAAAGCAGAGACATCACTTTGCTGACAAAGGTTCATGTAGTCATAGCTATGGTTTATCCAGTAATCATATTTGGCTGTGAGAGTTGTACCATAAAGAAAACTGAACACCAAAGAATTGATGCTGTTGATCTACGGTGCTGGAGAAAACTCTTGAGAATCCCTTGGACTGCAAGGAGATCAAACCAGTCAATCCTAAAGGAAATAAACCCTGAATATTCTTTGGAAGGACTGATTAGGAAGCTCCAATACTTTGGCCATCTGATGGGAAGAGCCAACTCATTGGAAAAGACCCTGATACTGGGAAAGATTAAGGGCAGGAGTAGATGGGAGGGACAGAATGAGATGGTTGGATGGCATCATTGACTCAATGGACATGAGTCTGAAGAAACTCCAGGAGGTGGAGAAGGACAGGAAAGCCTTGCATCCTGCAGTTCATGGGGTCACAAAGAGTCAGACACGAAAGAGCAACTGAACAACAATATGAAAACATGGGCTAGAAGTTGATGGCCTTACAAGATTCCTGCCACCTCTTATATATAATTCTGAAGCATTTAACTTTATTTTACTCTGAGAAATCTTTAGTTACTTCTATGGCTAAAGTCCTTAACAGACTATTCAAAGTCCTTTGCCATCTCACCCAAACCAGTCAAACTTTTCTCACACTCTTCTGCATAAATTCTGTTCTAATCATGTTGACCTGCATAATGCGCTCTGGATGTGCGTTATGGGAGCTCGCCCCAATCCTTGCCATACACTGCAAATACCTCTCTACCAGTCAAAATTTCCTTCATATTCCCAGTCAGTTTCTTCTTCTCCCAAGGAGTCTTCCTTGAAAGTCTCAACATGAAACACTTTCATGTGAGTACTGATCGTGCTGGATATCTCCATCTCCACATCACACATTACATTAAATGGGTAATTATCTGCATATATTTTCTCCTTTTCTAAATGTCAGTTCCTGAAGATAAGACCTATATTTTAAATATTTTATCCTCTTTATAGCACCTGATACAGTGCCTGCCCTAGTCTTTCTGCACAGTGACATCTAGAAGTAGCCATCGTTTAAATTCTATGATAGAATTTAACATATCACCTGGGGAGCTGTACAAAGGAAAGCTGTACAAACTCCTTTTGAATTTCTTGAATACAAAAAAGACCTGTTCCCATGTACCCTGTGGAAGTACAGACCACATTAGATAAATGACAGAAGAATGGAAGTGTCTACAAGTTATTTTCAGTATATTTAAAAAAGAATCTCATTCAGCCTGTAAAGAAAAAACTTATCAACTCTCTGAAAGTGCATTTTTATTTGGTTAATGATCTCTTGTGAAATACAGAGATGAAAATTGAGAGTGATAGAAACATAAAATGAAAAATAGTTCAAGTTATGGTATTCACTCAGTTGTTTTTGATCTTTGGGTGATCATTTTAAGAAAAAGAAACAGTAGTTCATGCCCATTAAAATTGCTTCATCAACAAATTTATTCATGGGACCTTCTTTACAATGGGGGCTGATTAGAAAATCTTTATTCTGTGTAAGACATACTTAGGACTGCCTCAGCAGAAAAACAAATTGGGGATAAAGGTTTTCTATGAAAAAGGGAATACTATGAAGTCGAAACTCAATCGTGGTTCAGTCACCAGTCATGATGTATTTCTACATATTTCTTGTAAAATATATCAGTAAATGGGTTTAGTTACATCATTGGTAACTATGTAAATGGAAAATTTTATGTAACCCACAATAAAATCAAAGTCATGGTGTAGTAATATGCTTTTTATTGAGTTCATCCAGACTACTCTCATTCCTATATATTAACTTCACAAAGATCTGTAAACTAAGACCTTGGTTATGAAGGGCAGCAGTGTATTACAGGTGAGAGCAATGCTAATATACAAAATTGAGAGGTTCCTGTTACATTTTGGATCTCCAAAACAAACTAATGAACAAAAAGCACCTGCCTGTCACCCCCTCTTACCGTCTCCCTTTTTGTCCTTGCTTCTTCACATGGATAAATAATTTGTAATGTTGCCAACCATTCCACTTAATGATCTGGATGCATCTCCATAATGTCCTCCTGATATTGGCCATTATGGATGAGATTCGTGTTATTTATAAATTAGCTCTCTTGTTCCTGCATATTTCTGAGTTTATCATCATTGAGGAGAAATGTTTCTCAACAAAAGACCCAGGCACTATAGTGATAGACACAGTAGTAATGCTTAGATACACAGATAGGCATGTTTCCATTTTGGTCTTTCGTATCTAGCTTCACTTGACCCAAATATGTCATTTTCTGATTCTCAGAATGAGGAATATTTTGAAATACATTTGCACATTCATGGGTGGTTAGCTATATTAACATTTTTATATTCAGCTAATATTTAAATGTATTTAAGAAACAGGCCTCAGTTTAGATTTGTGAAGTATCATAAAGAGAAATTCCTTTTAGGCTGTTAGATCTGGTGCAGCTGGGGAGATCCAGAGGTTCAAAACATCCTTCAGCCCACATTTTCACAATCCTTTCCACACTCACCATTACTGAGTGATGTGGTTGCTAACCCAGAAAACAGAAATACCTCTGAAACACTAGAACAACGGAATTATCAAATAATTGAGCTAAATTCTTACAAGCTCACAGGCTGAATTCTTTGGGAAAGACTAATATCTTCCAGATATGACCCTGCATCTGTGTCAGTTTTAAGGCTGGTTTAATGTATGGCTGGCAAAGACAAGGAAAGACTTCCCATAGGAAGAATATGAGAGAAGCAGTTATGTGAGAAGCCATCCAGTGCCTTCATCAGTGCCCTCTATTAACTCTCAGTTCCTTATTTGCCTTCAACAATTAACCCAGTGAATTCTGTACAGAGCAAATGAGATCTAATATAAAAGTATAGGTCCTAACTTTACACATGTTATATTCTGTGGCCTCAGGCTAAGCTCCATAACCCAGTTAGTCATCTTGTCAAGTTACCTGAGTTAGTCCCTCAGTTGTGTCCGACTCTTTGTGACCCCATGTACTATAGCCCACCAGGGTCCTCTGTCCATGAGATTCTCCCAGAAAGAATACTGTAGTGGTAGTTGTTCCCTTCTCCAAGGGATCTTCCTGACCCAGGGATTGGACTCAGGTCTCCTGCCTTGCAGGTGGATTCTTTACCATCTGAGCCACCAGGATGAGCTCAAGTTACCTAAGCAAGAGCACATTTGATTCTACTATGTAACAGAATAGTCTATTGATATGGAGATAATGGTGATATCCCTGGACCTTACGGTCCAGTAGTCTAAGTGTATCTTTCGTATAGTGGAAAAAACAGCCAAACAGAATCCAACTCAAGGGCAATGATTAGTAAAGTTTTGATGATGTAGCTTTGATGCTGTTATGATGATGGGGATGATGGTGGTGATATTAACAAGAGGAAGATCCTTTCCAAAATTTCCACCAGCAAAGAGCAAACAATTTCCTTGTGATCCCCTCCTCTCAACAATAAATAAATAAGACAAGCAAAATACAAATCACAAACAAAACACACTCATTTTGTGCTGTCTATAATGTCAATGATCTGCACATACACACATGTACACACACACACATACACACACACACACATATACACACTGTGTGTGTGCCTGACGAGGAAATAAGCCAGAATTATTAGCTGAGATTGATATAAGCATCAAAATTCCAGTTGTGACCTGAGATAAAAGGTGCTGTGAGGTGGTGTTCTCTTCCCTCCAGATGTAGCTATAGTTCAAAATCAGATAACGAAGAAGTCACTATTGCTGCCTGTCTCTGGCAAAATTTACATTGATTAGAGAAAAGATCATTCAACAAACATCCCTGGCACACTCACATGGTCCTGAAGACACCTGATCTATATTCATAAAGCATTTTAGGATAATTAAATATCAAATTCTAGGACAGTGCAAGACACAATTAATCATTGAGACAAACAAAGGCTCTCCATTCAGCTAATGCACTTCACAGTTGAGAAGAGAGGGGAACTTAGCAAGATTTTCTTTATAAATCCTCTCATGGTAGTGGGTTTGCAGCACTCACAGTTGCTACGTAATTTCTCTTTTACAAGCAGCAATTCAGAGCCAACTAACAGATTACAAACTGAAAATGAAGAGACAAACTTGTAACAAACAATTTCAAATGGAAGATTCCAGATTATGCTCAATGGAAACCAAAAGAATGTTACAAGTGTCACTATTTATCCAGTACTACCTGTTTTAAAATAATTCATAATTATTTATCTTTCCTTGCATATGGCATGTATTTCCTTACCCATAATGTAAAAAGAAAAACTTTAGATCAGGAATTATGTGATATACTTCTTTTTATTCTCATCAGCATTGATAGTACGTCACAAATAAGTAGACACCCAACAAATATTTGTTGAATGATAGCTGGATTCATATTCCTGACATGGAGTTATGCTTATAACATTTCCATACACAACCAAAAATTGTCACCTTCTTAGCTGCAGAATAAATGAGTCTCTTAGATTTTGTCATTCTGAACCTTATAACTGAGCCTAAACTGACATTGCCAACTTTAATTTTCCACCATTGCCCTCAAAGAACTCGCTTTTTCAACAGTTTTCCCAGATGACCTCCTTCCCACTTATCAAAGAGATTGTCTTTTCTCCATTGTATATTTTTGCCTCTTTTGTCAAAGATAAAGTGTCCATGTGTGTATGGATTTATCTCCTTTTAAATGGTGTGATTTAGCTCAGGAAACATTTACTAAATTTCATACTTAATAACTGTTTAGAGTTACCGCAGGATCAGCAGACTCATCCATATCCTAACATATGCTCTTCCCCCCGCTTCCTAAACTCACTACCTCACCTGCTACTGTATGATTTTCCCCCTTTATTCCATTCAGCCAAATCCCTTCCTGGCCAACTTTACACTTACCCCCATCAAGAGGTCATGCCTCACCCTCGTATTAATAATCAGGTAGTTCATAACCTGGTTAGCTTTCTAGAAACAGTTTGTCTCTCCAGTTTGGCCCAACATATTGGTTGTTTGACTTCCAAAGAGAGTAACAGAAATCACAAGGTCACTTCCTAGAAGCATAAATCATTAGTATGAGACTTTCTGGGAGAGGAAGGAAG
Source organism: Cervus canadensis (assembly GCF_019320065.1). Classification (NCBI taxonomy): domain Eukaryota; kingdom Metazoa; phylum Chordata; class Mammalia; order Artiodactyla; family Cervidae; genus Cervus; species Cervus canadensis. The sequence continues at coordinate 30,214,737 of NC_057408.1, read as the reverse complement.
ACAAAGGCAACAAATACAAAACACAGTCCCAACAAACAGATTTTTACACATGATAAGGGAAAGTCTATCCTTCCAAAGAAATACAAGTACTCTGCTTAAAGGTTGCCTACATAGTCCAGCAAATTTCTGAAATTCTCTTAAGAAATATATGACACATTTTTTTTCTAGGTAGACCTCCAAGAAAGTACTAGACTCTGACATCCTCAAGTGAAGTGAAGTGAAAGTCACTCCTTTGTATCCAACTCTTTGTGACCCCATGGATTATACAGTCCATGGAACTCTCCAGGCCAGGATACTGGAGTGGGTAGCTTTTCCCTTCTCTGGGGGATCTTCCCAACCCAGGGATCAAACCCAGGTCTCCCAGATTGCAGGTGGATTCTTTACCAGCTGAGCCACAAGGGAAGCCGACATCCTCAAGAGGATGACTATATATTATCCATTGCCATATCTTCAGTGTCTAGTGCAGTGCCTCTGATATAGTGAACCTTCTGTAAGTGTTTGATGGATGAATAAGTTTTTATACTAATGAATGAATGAATTTCCTCTATGGTGCCTCATTTGAAAGAAGCTGGTCCAAGTGGCCCCATCCTGATGAGCATGCCATGCACAAGAGCTCTGCTATCTACCTGTCAAACATTCACTCCTCAAATCAGTCAGCTACAGTTCGTAGATAAAGAGGGAAAATGCTGAAAGCAGGAGCGAAGGCATAAGAGAAAAGGGTTGAAAAAAGGAACTAAGAACAAAAGAGGAATTTATAAAATTATAAAAATGCCTTCATTTGCACAGCTGTTTACTTTAATTTCTTATGTGCTTCGAACATGTTTTCCCTGTTGCATCTCACGATGATTGGCAAGGCAGTCAGAGTAGGTATTATTCCCTCCACGCTGCTGTAGCTCCACACACATTACACATTACATTACAGATGAGAGACCTGACATCTAGTGGGTTTTATATCTCCTAATTCCAGAATCTAGCTCAATGTTTATAATGACTTTATTTTTCACCTGTTAACCTGACCTCAATTCATCGTGCTAAACACATACTATGTAGATGCTCTCAGTTCGTCTATTTCCTGCTTCCTTTCTTTCCATCTCCATAATCCCTGATCTTCTCTTTCAGTTTAAACAGAATGAAGGATCCAAAACAAGGGCCACAAATCCTTCCCTGAAAGCCCTTATGTTTCCCTATATTCAAGAAGTCTTTTAAGTTATTTTCTTTCCTGTCAGTTCCAAGGCGATGACTGCCCCCCCCAACCCCACTTCTACCCCCATGTACTTCCACTTACTTGGCTCATTTATTGGGAATGAATAATTGAGTCCAATTACTACACCCATGGCTAAGCAAGTTCTGAGGAATCCCAGCGAAGCGGAGGTGGCAGCACCATTAAGACTAAAAGCCTGTAGCATAGCAGTCAAGTGCTGTCTTTAGCCCACTGTGGCTGAAAAATGTTTGGTTAAATCAGGCATAGAAAATGCCATTCTCCCCAAGATTGTTACATTCTTCTCTAAAAGAAATTTCTAAGGTTGTCTCCCCAAACTATTTTGAAATGAAGAGCCTACAACTTAGGCTTTTCTGCATTTCACCCTTTTTGTAATTATAATGCACAGAGGTATGGAGTGAACAATAGCAAGTGGAAGCAACACCGAAAGTCATCTAAGAATCAAGGATCTCAGTTGTTGGTCTTAGGTTGAGTTCTAACTTATTAGGAGACCCTTATTGTCAAGCCAGTTACCTGAGTTCAAGGTACAATGCCCAATTAGGTGAACTTATGGGACCTTTCTACCCAGATGAGGTCCCTCCTCCTCCAGGGCGGCAGCCCACCTGGCAGAGCTGAGAGTGGCTAGGTTCAGCCTCAGTTAACCCCTTGCCAAGCCCCTTTGTTCAGGGCACAATTTATCTTGCCATAGGACATGGCCTTGCCTGGTTGTCCTTTGCCAATCTGCATTTGTCCACCTTCAGGCATACCCAGGAAGCTCTTGGAGCCTCCAGCATTATGATATTAATTTGACAAAATTTGTCCTAGCCTCTCCTTTCTTCTCCCGCTCCTCACTTCCTTGGGCAGTGTCACTGTCCCTCAATTCAACTGACCCCATTTGAAGCTGGCATCCAGAAAGATGCTATTCCAGACTGCTAATTTTCACCCCAGTTTTCAGGCCCTGCTCTCTTCTCAAACAGCTGAAGATTCTTTCCACCAGTGCTTATGCCACTGACCTCATCTGGAAAATGGGCACTTGCTGCACTGAGAAGTTAGTGTGATGGTACATGTGAGATTGTGACTATGAAGTTACTTTGTCAAACACACAAAGGTATGTTATACTAATGAAGTGCATGAAATTCCAAGCAGATAGACCCAGTAGAGTGGGAGTTCAGAAAGAACAAGAAAACAGATGCCAAACCTTAGCTACACGCTTCTATGTAACTACATGGAGAAGCCGGAGCACCCAGATGTCTGCTGATCTCCTCACCTCCATTCGTGCACCTGGATAGTAAAACAAGCAAAATGTATGTTCTCTCTGTTTGTTTCTACAAAATTCCCAAGAAAAATGTTTTACAGGAAAAATGAAATCAACCCCTTCCCTTCTTTTTCCTCTCTCAGATCCCTGACATACTCACTGCATGAGATGAGGGGCACTGGAATTCAAACCTCCAAACCCAGAGGAATAAAGACTATCGGATGAGAAGATTAGCCAACCAAAATAGAGCAAGTTAGAAAAAGCGAAAGCACAGTCAGAGAGAGAGGAAAATTGAAGGAGATTGCCAGTGGGGGGTGGGGGCTGGAGAGGAAGAGGGAGTGAGCTGAGAGGAGGGAAAGAAGAGGTGAGTGAGAGATCCAGGGGAACCAGGGGAAGGGGGAGGGATGCAGAACAAGGAAAGAGAAGAGGAGAGAAGAGAACAGCAAGAGGGAAGAAGCAGGGAGAGAGCGAAAGAACAGGTTGGGTGACTGATGCTTAGTTTTGGTATAAAGGTAAATTGTCATTTAAAGTCCCAGATGTCTTCATTTGCCACAGCTAGGATTTAAAGGACAGAAGTTCAATGTAGTTGCTCTTTTCTCTAATAAAAAAATGTTTTATCCCAATGGAAAATGTGTTTCTTTCTGCCAATAAGTGTCAGCTAATCGGAAGCCTTCAATGAAACAGCACCATTAAATAATTTAACCAGGAAAAAAAAAAAACAAAAACGCTGATGTCTGTGAAATAATGTATAGATTTCAGATGGATAAAACTTTAAAACAGAAAAATAAAGTGTAAGAAATGGGCTTTGGGAAACAAAGGGACTTCTGCCACCAAACAGAAAGGAAATACATTTGATGCAGGAAATTGGAACTAGCCATGGCAGACAGTGTTGTGTAAAGCACACAGCAGGTCTCTCTCAGTGTGATAAAATTGTTTGGAACAGAGCTTCTGCAAAATGAAATCTGGAGACCAAATCAGATTATTTATTTTTCCATCCATAATACAAATATTTGCATTCAGTGAGATCTCCCAGATACGAACAGGCCCATTGGAATGGCCTCTAAGATAAGTGAGAATCTGCACCAAAATCTAGCAGATCAAAGTTCTAATCCCAGTTTTGCCACTAACTAAAGCTATAGTCTCTTTAATGCATTTATCCCCAAAAGGTCTTAGTTGTTTCCACCCCCCCACTGGTAAATCTGTATAGTGGTACTTAAAAAACTATACAAGCATCATGGAGACACACAATGAAGTTATCCTCTAACATAACTTCTCTCTCGTCAGTAATTTACTTATCCTCTCATTCATTGGTGTCTCATCAAAAGTGGGGCAATTATCTCTACTGATTCTGAGGAGACCCCACATAAAATGGTCCATAGACCAAAAGGTTTGAGGACCACATACTCTGGGGCTCTCTCTTCCCTCCCCTCCATTAGTACCCCTATTAATCATTTAGGCCAGTGGTTTTCTACTCAAACTGAGCATTAGAATCACCTGGGGAGCTAAAAACTAAAACAAAACACAGAAAAAATATTGGACTCCACTCCACACCAATTAAATCAGAATCTCTGGAGGTTGACGCAGGCTGTCATATTTTTTCAGGCTTCTAAGGTGATTCTAATTTTTGTGTTGAGAATCACTGTTCCAGATGCATCATAGAGGTTGACTGATAGAAATGCATTTGACCAGTCCCTTTCAAGCAAGACTTGGATCAAAATATGACATGGTGATTTCCATTAAGAACAAAAATTGTAACTTCAAAATGAATCAGCTAGGAACAGAGGACAGGGAAAGATTAAAGTTATTAAAACCTGAACATTGTCTTCTGCCTAATGATGGAGGTAGGACATCTATTACTGCTCCAATTTTCACAATCCTTTGTGTTGGTCCTTTATTTTCTGACTCCAGGTGAATATTTCTCAAGGCCATGTTAGAGTAAACAGAATTTTACCTGAGCTCTTCATCATAGTTTTAATCCAGATGAGATCTGGGAAGCAGATAAGTACAGACTCCCTCACATGGTCCAGCAAAGTCAGTACAGCCTTCTGAAAACAAAGGAAAAACCCAAGAAACAACACAAAACAAAAAACCAGGCTTCAGAATGGACAGAATTAAGCTTGAATTCATTCTGTTGACTTCCAGACATATGTCCTTGAGCAAGCCCCTTTACTCTTATCTGAGCCTCTGTTTCTTTATTTGTGAAACAAGAATAACTACTTTTAAGTATCATGAGAATGAGAATACAAATATAAAGACTTCATGTGTTAAAGGGACAATAAGTGTTGACAACTAGGAAGATGATTGTGATCCTGATCATGTCTTAAAGCAGAAAATTGATAGAAAGACAACACACTAGAAAACTGGTTAGCATTTTGGAAGATATCTTACATTTAGCAGTGTAATTGTTCACCAGTAGATGGATACATGGGGAGAAAGGTGAATAATATTTATAAAGCTATTAGAAATGATGAACCTTGGAAGAAAGTTGAAAAATACAGTTGGTTGCTACATTAATAACTGGACACTTGAGAGTCATCATAGGGTTTGTTTGTATGGGTGTTTTCATATTTAAAAGATACATCAAAGCTTTTAATCACTAGATAAACTCCCAAATGATCATGGGAGATGTTTATGGCAATGAAAAACTATACCCATCCCTCTTTTCCACTTTTCCACTTCACTGAACTGCCTGCAAAGACAAGAATCACTTTTCCCAGCTTTCTCTTAGACTAAAGGAGGTTATATGGCCCAGTTCTGGACTTCTGTTTTCTCTTTTCTTCCTCTCTTGATTGTGGATATAATGGCTAGAGCCATCTTGAAAGAGTAAGAGAAAAGCTAAGAGAATCACTGAGAAATCAGCCCTAGTCTCACTGAACCGCTGACCCAATGCCTGTAACTGCTGCCCTCTGGATGCTTTGTTGTGTGAGAAAAATGCAACCCATAATAATAAACATCAGATTTCTATTAGTTTGTAGTAGTTGCAGCTGAATATAGTCCTCATTGATACAATATAATCGACAAATTCTAAAAAATTCACAATTTGGAGTCTGAGTAGCCATCACCTACAGATCTCAAAATTGATATAATTAAATACATAACAGTAACCTATGCACCCAAAAGATGGACTTTTTTCTAGCTGTAAGCAGATATTAATTAAAAACTGTTTGTAAAATGCAACGCAAACTGTCCAAAGGAAGAAATTATGAACTCTAGTGTCAAGTCTCAGGCTGCTTTTATTCTGTGTGTTTAGGATGCCACCTTTTATCCTAATACTTCAGCCTTTCCTCATCTGAACCTGTTTACTCTATTGTGACATAAGCAGGACTTCTCAGTGATCACCTGTTCACGCCATGACTTGCCATGCCTTTGGGCACATCCTTATCTTTCTCACCAGGAGGAATGCTCCACCTCATGCCTGCCTCTCTGGTTATTCAAATTATCAATACTTTTTTCATGTTCCACCTCTTCTCTGAAGATGTCTCTGATTTCTCAAGTTTATTTCTCTTTTTGTAGTTTTTAGGCCACTTAATAAAGTAGATTTATGGGGGTGTGTGCACACTCACTGGCACAGCACACACCCCCTACCACCTTCGCCATGTGTCTAGGGTTGTCTCCCCTGACCGTAGCTCTGCAGAGGCCAGGCGCATCACACACTTGACCCTCCCCTCTTATTGTGCCACGCTGATTGTTAACAGGAAAATTTTGTGGATTCCCAGATAAATAATGTGGATTTTTATAGGCCCTTCAGGGGACCTGCTTTATCTAAAACCCCTGTTTAGAATATAACAAATTCTGGGCAGTCCTAGAAAGCCATCTTTAAAGATAAAAGTGGCCTGGCAACATTCACCCACATAGGGCCCTGCGAAATGCGGGCACCAGGAGACGTGGTGTTGTGGTCTGTATGTGATATGTAGACCAGGCTGTCATGTTGTGCTGGGGGCCCAGGAAGTTTCAAATCTTCCTCAAGAAGAAACCTTGGCAGCCCTCTCTGCTCTTCTCCACCCATCCTCCTTCCTGCCAACTTGTCCTCTGTCTCCTTTGTCTCAGGGAATCTTCTCTCTTCTGTTTACTTCTCCAAGGCCTTTCCTATTCTGCTTTACCTTTTGCCTTTCCCTACAAACTCCCACTCACTGTTCATTGCCTTGAATACAATTGTTTTTGCTTACTCAGTGTCTTCCCATCTCTTCTTCATTCTCCAAGTTTGATTTCTCAACTAACCTACCATGTAGCTTATAGACAAAACCAGGATTTTTCTTGGCATAAAGAATGCCAAGGCCCTGGCAGGAAAGGTATGTGTCCACAGTCATAGCATGTTAGTGCCAGTGGAAACAGAGAACCCTCAGAGTCCATGAAGACCAGGCCACTGACTGGTATCAGGAGCCACCTCAGATGTAAAAATCAACTCTCTGGCAGCAACTAGACACCACAAATTTCAGAACAGTGGCAGTTGATCTGACTAGATCAGGCTACAGAGACACGACAGTAAAATGAGAAGAGAGTTAAGAAACTTGGAAAGGATACAGAAATGAAGAACAAGTCCCTCCTTTCTTAAAAATAGTGTTTGTAGAATATTAGATTTACTAGGGAATTTGTAAACCCTTTCCACCCAGCCTTACCATGCCTCTCTTTTAGTTTGGGATTTATTTCAAGGTCTTACCAATCATACGCTAAAGCCAGTACATCACTAAAACATCTTCTGGGAGGACAGGGAGAAATCCAATCTAGGATTGAAAGCTGCAACTGTCATAGATAAAAAGTACCCTTCTGAGGGTTGCTATTGAGTCAGACAGTTGGAAGAATTATTGCAAAGTTGTTTGAGCTTTACAGAAGTTACTGGTGAGTATTCTGGACAATGCTGGGTTCCTCATTCTTAGGGAGCCCCTGGAAGAATGCAGTCAGGCTCCTTCCATAACTGCTCCCCAAAGACTCAAAGTTGCTATTATCAGAGACCCTCAGAGAGGAGTTGGCTAAATGATTTCTAATGGAAAAGTCAGGAGCTATACAGAACTAGATCTCTTTACTCTAAATTGTGTATTAACCAAACTCTCAGCACAATTGAGGGAAGATCTATCCAGATAAAAATATACTTTTTGAAGAAGAAAGCTATCCTATTCCCTGCCATGAAAAGGCATGCATGTTGAACTTATGACACTCTTGCCATCAACAAGCTGCAATAAAATCCTTTGGTTCGATCAATACTCATTCATTTGTACATTTGTGTACTGCCCACAGAAACTCCCAGTTTTTAGTCAGAAAATCTCAACTTTGCTAATAGAATCCCATACACCAACTGACACTCCAAATGTTACCAGTAGCCCTTGAATCCTCAGCCTTATGATCTCTCTGTCCTTTTCATGTATTCACATATACATGTATATGCACATGTGCACACACTTACACACAAGCATATAGAGACATATGTGTAGTTATATGCCCTGGATCAAATCATCCACATCTAGCTATTGCCTACTCTCACAGATAATTCAATATTTGCATTTTTAATTTATGTACTACAGACTTATTTTTGGTCAGTGAAAATCATAATTTTATAAATAAAACAAGAGACTAAAAGCATCTTTGTTTCCTGGGATAGCTGTGTCGTGAGTCAGATTGCTCATTCACAAGCACAGCTTTTGGATCAAATGGCCCAGCAGGTATTACAAAACCCTTCTTTGGGAAAATGGACTATCTATTCACTGGTGATGGAGAGTGGTCAAAACACCTTCTCTCATAATCAGGGTTAAAGTTTTTATGACAATTAGGAAAAGCAGAGTGGCCTGCCTCCTCAGGTAAAGGGTAGCTTAATTTATAATTATAAAGAAAGACATGTTTTGGTATCTTGATAACCTAAAGGAATATGCATTGGACTCTATTTAAGTCTTTAATTGACAACTCCAACTTGAAACTTTAGTATTATTAGTATAATGCCTTGAGCCCCCAAGATGTTAAATATAAAAGGACCTTTATGTACTTGCAACTGCAAGGCCTCTCTCAACGCATCTATATACTTTAAATTTCTTCCCTCTTTCTACTCACCTACAAATGCCACAACCTTTCCTTTTCCTGTACAAAAGGATATCAAACAAATTGCACTTTTTGATATATATCGGTCCCTTCACTCAGGAAAAACGACATGGCTATTTTATTAGACGGGAGGTCTCCAGAGCTCCTGAACCCCACAGACAGTCTCGTAAATTACCAAGAGCCACACTACCGGAACGACAATAAACTTGAAATGGGTTAAGTGGTTTTGTTTCTGCCTCTCCCAAACATCTCTCTGTGGATCATCCTGTAACCACACAGCTTCATGGATATATAATTACTGAAACCAGGGTACCTGGGGCCCAAACTCAAGAACACCATTACATCTGACCTTGAACTACAGTCAACAAATCAATTGCTTCTTTGAATAAGATTCCCTAGAAAGACTTGCTATTAACTATTAAAGAGTTTATGTATAAATATATTACTTCACTGCTTGAAATTTTTTAATTTTTCAACTCTGTAATGATGCAATTGTTTCAAAAATCCTCTAACTCCACCATTTTTATGTGTAATAATGTTTCCTTTTATTTGACTAAACTTGAAACTTTAAGAAATGACTTTGGATATGACTATTCCCTATTGATCTAGTCGGGACTGATCAAGAAGACAGCTGGAATCAGCTCATCAATGCTGCCTCCCAGGGTGCCTGCTGGGTGCAACCACAACTGCAGCTTACAAAACAAGGAGAAGGTTTGAAGAAGAAAAGCTCACTGGTGAATGCCAAGGACCTCTCACTCCTCTACTTGGCTCAGCCCTGTGTATGAGATGTCTCTGGATTCAGACTTTAGCTACTCATTACAGTACAAGTCAAAATATTGGTCTATGAAATGGGCAGCAATAATGAAGCCTCTAAATAACAATCTAGTCCTCAAATCTGTGGCTCTTTCCGATGCTTTAGCTGGTCTTCAGGAAATCTAGGGGTCTGTGATTGGTGCAGAGCCATAGGTCAGACATGAAAACAGGGTTCCGTTCCCATCCTTGGTAATCAAATGGCCTTCCCTGTGCTTGCATCAGGTGTTACCACACCTGAAGTATGTTCTTTCTCCCAACCTATCCCCCTCTAAAAGACTGGAAGCCATATCCTTTTGAGTTTCTGGATACATATAGTTCTAACCACCTACCCCACATACAAGCTTCTCAGCTATTGTTAAAGCATTGTTTCCATGTTTAGATTACAAGTGCCATTCTGACAGCTATTTTTTTTTTTTTTTTGGGAAAAGAAAATTGTATAATGGCTAAGAAGTCAGGCCTTGTAATGACACTATGGGGTTCCCAACAAGCCTCCAATAATACCTTCTCTGTGGCATCAGTAAGTATCAACTTCCCAAGGCCTTAGTTTTCATATCTGTAAGCTGGGAATGATATAACCCAGCTTTAAGAATGCTTTAAGAAACTGTCACAAGACTCAACATATGAAAAGCTTAGCATGGTACTGTGCATATACTAACTGCTCAAAGAAATGTAAGAGTTTGTTGTTCTGTACTGTAGGATTGGTTATCATGTGTCGCATGCTAGGAGTAACACAAGGAAGAAAAGACATTTTCTCGAATGAGAAAGTTTACACATCTCTCCATTTTGTATTTGCTGCAGTACCTCTCCACCTGTTTGTTTCACAAGGGCCAGGAAACCAACACTGGAAAATATACATATGCCTAGTTGTGTTCAAAATCTCAAGTACAATAAATTTGGTGAACTCCTTACATAAAACTTTACCGAAATCAATCTCAACCGCGGGGTTCACTCTCATAGAAAGGGACCCAGAGGCCCAGCCATACAAATGAAACCAGGACTTCCTTCCTAATTGTTGTCTAGTAAACCTGATCTTTGGGAAAATTTAAATGCTTGTATCAATATTCAAATTGGGAGTTTGAAAAGCAGACAAAAGAACAAGGAGGGAGCTTTGAAGCAGTCAGGAACATAACAAGGAGCAGATTCCAACTATCAGTCACGGAATTCAAAGAAAATGGCCTTTCACGGATGCCTCAAAGGAATCATTTGAGCTTGAATTTAAAAAAAAAAAAAATGCAATTATTTGGTGAAGATGAAGTCAAGCAGTTTCAAGAGGAGCATGAGGGGGCCTGCAGGAAAGCACAGATGGCTGAAGCCAAGCTCAGCACAGACCCAACCCCACGCAGCCCCTTCTCTGAAAAGGCTGCGGTTGCCTCGCATGGAGGCCAGTCAGACATGTCAGGGCGGAGAGCGGGAGGCAGCTGGAGAAGCCAAGATGAATGAGGAAGCACAGGATGAGAAAGGGCAGCTACTGGAAACCCTTGTGGTGACATCAGGAACAGAGCCAGAGACGACAACCTTGTTATCACATCTGCTCCGTCATTATAATTAAACGGTAATGCGTGTCGCTTGTTGGTCACCAGGGGGGAATTCCAAGCAGGGGAGCCCCTTCCCACTCACCCAGGCCCCTAGCCCCTGCCCTCCTTGTTGAAGTTGAGGAATTGTTCGGGGTGCTAATAGACTGGGTGTCGGGAGCAAGTGTTAATTTTGGATTACAACTGAGTGGAAATAAGATGAAGGTCTGGGGAATGCTTTGCCTTCACTCAGATGTTTCATTTCCATTTACTAGCACTGCAGAATACCCAGGGAGATGTTTTCATTCCAATTTGGAAGATTTCATAAACCTCCAAACTTTTAGGTATTGATCCAAGCTCTTGCACTTTGGAAGCCTGCACGCATGCTCTATGGGGAGGATCTGAAAGCTCCTGAGGAGAGAGGGCGGGGAGAGAGGGTAGGTGATGTAAATCTCATCTGGGGAGATTTGCTCACTCTCAGACTGCCTGCCTCTCTGCTCATGCCAAAATTGGCTCTGCCCAACCCGGGGGCCCATTAGAGGCACTCAGAACCATTAGCTCCGACTGGCTCTGTGCTGAGTAAATACTCTCGTGTCCAACTAGAAACTAGGGCAGCTGCCTGTGTGTTTTTCTTTTTGCTTTCTTTCTTTCTTTCAAAATCAGCAAAGCAAAGTTCTCAACCTCGAATGGCTCACATGCGCCTCTTAATAAGTATACCGCTTTATGTATTCTGCTAGTGGAGGTCAGTGGCAATTTGAATTTTGCTAAACTGTCAGTCTTTATTCATTTGGTTTTGAATGTCTCCGATTTTTGTTTGATTTTTGGACAGGGTCATTTGCAGAGAGCGTGCCAATAATCAGACTTCTACCATCAGAAGGTAGGATATCTTATACCGGCAGGAAAAGGCCTCTGTCTATCATCTTTGGAATCTATGAGCTACATAGCAGCTGTTTGTGAAGCCTCCCAAAGGAGGTTTTGAAAAACAAAGCACTTCAGTCAATGAAAGCAGGGAGGCTGTGGGGTGACTTTGAGCTCATGCATTATTCAGCTCGGTTTCAATCCCTGAGTATCTGGTTACCATAATGCCCTGGTACCTGGGCATCATGTGGCTGTGTTTTCAGGGCAAGAAGTAGATATAATTGAGCCTAAAAAAAAAAAAATTAATGAAAAAATAATATTTGCCTTTTCTTTTACATTTTAGGTTTAATAACAGCCTAGTGAATTAGGGAATAGAGAATCTGTGGAGATGTTTCCCTTGTGATCCAGAAAGTATTCTAACCACTTGGTGTGAGTTATTTCTACACTCAAAGCAACAGAACACCAAGCAGGACTATCATGGGGTGGCCTTGCACATTTAGTGTCTAGCTGGCATTTAGAGATGCTGCACTGGGAGGAGCGTTCACAATCAAGCCTCCTCAGACAAGGGCTAGGAATGTAGTGAGTGTTCAATAAATTCTGGTTGTACTGAATTGTGAGTGGTTCTGATTCTGTTTCTTTTTATCCAGGCTACACTTATTCTACTTCTTTTCTAATGCCACCCTCTTCAGAAATGACCTAGGGCAGAAGTGCTCTTATCATAAGTGAAATAAACACATCACTGGCAAAGACCATTCTAGAAGCTCACCAAATGCATTTCCTTTTCCTGGATACACAGCTAAACTGCATTTATCAGTTCCCTTGTGTCTCAGCAGAGCCAGAGGAATGTGAGGAAAATTGACTGGTTACCTGCAGTCTGAGATGATGGGTCTCCTCTTCTCCTTCAGCGGTGAGCTTGGAGGCCACGTGTTGAATATGGCAGTGACAAAGGATGAAAGCATCTTGAGTTCCTGCTTAACTACCTACAGCAGAGTCCTGTATCTCCCCTCCCTCTGCCAATCACTGGTGAGGACCAAACTGTTAATATGCTAAACCACTGAGAATTGGGGAGTTTTTTTTTACAACAGGCAGCATTTGTTATCTTAGTGTGGAAGTTGATTCCTTGAAATGAAGTGTTATCATAATGAAAACCAAAATGAGGGCATCGACTTAGAAGCCACATAACAAATAACTGGGAAACTGATGTTAGAGGCCAGGAAAATGGTACTTCCTGTTAGGTAACTGCAACACATGCAATAACCTGAGACGAAGATTTCATATCCATCAAGCTTGGAACTCTAGGTGAAGCAGTTTGAAAGACAGTAGGGTATTAGTATGTGCTTGCTTAGTTTAAAAATTTAATAAACTGATGAGTTCAAGAGAAAACTGATCAGGTTATACAAAGAAAAAAGAGGAAAAGAGAAAAGTCCAGTAATAAAGGAACCTTGAATTACAAATATTCATTGCTTTTTTGACCCCAAGGAGTAGGGAAAAAAGATCAAAAAGGACTTTGAGCAACATTCCACTAATTCCCACCTTTGTGGAAAAGATCAGATGAAAGATAACCCAGGGGCCTCAGCTAGCTGCCTTTAAGTTGAAAGAGGAAACCAGACTGTGAGAAAGCAAAGAGATAGTCATATTTGGACTCCACCTGGAGAAAGAACCCTGGATACCTCAGTTACTCACATGAAACCAGCTTTAAGCAGATAAATCAACAGCCCACCAAGTCTTCAAGGGCATTGTGTTGCTAGAGAAACCATAAACCAGGACTAAAACAACCCCTTGATTATTTAAGATTTAAAACAATCCTTGTGATCTCAGCCTCAGAGCCTTTAAATGCGGTCTGAAAGCTCCACAGAAGCCACATGACTGGAAAAGGTCAGTTTTCATTCCAATTCTAAATAGCAAGTGAACCAAGAACTTCCAGATGTACAAGCTGGATTTAGAAAAGGCAGAGGAACCAGAGATCAAATTGCCAATATCCATTGGATTATAGAAAAAGCAAGAGAATTCCAGAAAAACATCTACTTCTGCTTCATTGACTATGCTAAAGACTTTGACTGTTGTTCCACAAGAAATTGTGGAAAATTCTTAAAGACATGGGAATTCTAGACCATCTTACCTGTCTCCTGAGAAACCTGTATGTAGGTCAAGAGGCAACAGCTAGAACCAGACATGGAACAATGGGCTGGTTCAAAATTGGGAAAGGTATATGTCAAGTCTGTATATGTCACCCTGCTTATTAAACTTATATGCAGAGTACATCATGAGAAATGCCAGACTGGATGATCACAAACTGGGATCGAGATTGCCAGGAGAAATATCTGTCACCTCAGATATGCAGATGATACCGTTAATGGCAGAAAGTGAAGAGGAACTAAAGAGCCTATTGATGAAGGTGAAAGAGGAGAGTGAAAAACCTAGCTTAAAACTCAGCATTCAAAAAATGAAGATCATGACATCCAACCCCATCACTTCATGGCAAATAGATGGGAAAACAATAGATAAAGTGACAGACTTTATTTTTTTGCCCTTCAAAATCAATGCAGATGGTGACTGCAGACATGAAATTAAAAGACTGCTCCTTGGAAGAAAAGCTATGACAAACTTAGACAGCATATTAAAAAGCAGAGATATCACTTTGCTCACAAAAGTCCATATAGTTAAAGCTATGGTTTTTCCAGTAATCATGTAGGGATGTGAGAGTTGGACCATTAAGAAGGCTGAGCACCAAAGAATTGATGCTTTCAAATCATGGTGCTTGGATAGTAAGGAGATCACACCAGTCAATTCTAAAAGAAATCAGTCCTGAATATTCATTGGAAGGACTGATGCTGAAACTGAAGCTCCAATACTCTGACCACCTGATGCGAAGAACTGACTCATTGGAAATGACCCAGATGTTAGGAAAGATTGAAGGCAGAAAGAGAAGAGGACGACAGAGGATGAGATGGTTGGATGGCATCAGATATTCAACAGACATAAGTTTGAGCAAACTCCAGGAGATGATGATGGGCAGGGAAGCCTTTCATGCTGCAGTCCATGGGGTCTCAAAGAGTGGGATACAACTTAGCAACTAAACAACAAAAAGCTCCACACCCTGAGTAGGGCATACATCCCAGTGCCTATAGTGATAGTTAATTTTTCATGTGTCAACTTGATTGGATCAGGAAATGCCCCAATACTTGGTTAAACATTATTTCTGAGTGTGTTTATGAGGGTGTTTCTGGAAGAGATTACCATTTGGATTAGTGGGTTCTGTTAAGTTGATTGCCATCAATGAAAGAAGGCACCATCCAATCTGTTGAGGGTCTGAATAGAAAAAAAAAAAAAAAAGCTGAGGCAGGAACTGGGCCCAGCCCTTTTCTGCTGGCTTGACATTCACATTTGGGAAAACACTCATCCCTCTCTTTTGGTGATTGTGGTTCTAGATTCTAAGTCTTGAGATTTACCAAGATTGATTGCATTAGGCTACAAAGATTTGCTTGAGGCCAATTCTTTGTCAAGGAAAGTCAATGTTATGGGTTGAATTCATACCCCCAAAAAGGATATGTGCAAGTCCTAACTGCCAGTACCTGTAGAGCTTCCGAAGTGGCACTAGTGGTAAAGAACTACCTGCCAATACAGGAGACATAGGAGATACTGGTTCAGTCCCTGGGTTGGGAAAATTCCCTGATGGAGGGCATGGCAACCCACTCCAGTACTCTTGACTGGAGAATCCCATGGACAGAGGAGCCTAGAGTTGCTACAGTCCATAGGGCCACAAAGAGTCCGATCTGACTGAAATGACTTAACAGGCACAAGTACCTGTATATGTGAAATTTTTTGTAAACAAGGTCTTGTAGAAGTAATTGAGTTAAAATAAGGTCATATTGAATTGTTCCTGTTGTTTAGTTACATCTGACTCTTTTTTGACTTCATGGACTACAGCTCATGAGGCTCCTCTGTGGCTCAGTGGTAAAAAATACGCCTGTCAATACAGGAAATGCAGGAGACACAGGTTCAATTCCTGGGTTGGGAAGATCCACTGGAGAAGGCAATGGCTATCCACTCCAGTGTTTTTACATGGAGAATTCCATGGACAGAGAAGCCTGGTGGGCTACAGTCTAGGGGTCGCAAGGAGTCAGACACAACTGAGTGACTAACACTTTCACTTTCAGTTTCCCAGAGTTATGAGGTTATATGATTGAATTCTAATCAAAGGAAACCAGAAGGAAGTACTGTTGCCACTTCCAGGCTTGGTAGCCTCAAGGTGCCATGATCCTCCATGTGTTCTTTCTGTCCTTGGCCTTGCAGCAGGTTACCAGCACACTACCTGATCTAGGGAGCAACACAGTGAACAGAGCCTCTGACACCGAGGAACCTTGGATGACTATAATCAGCAGAGCCTCACTCTGTACCCACTGATTACACTGAACTGACATGAAAGTGAGAAATGAAGTTTTCTGAGTTAAGCTCTATATTATGCTGGAGACATCTCCCACCAGCTCCATCAATAGTTAGCATCTCCTCCCAACCCCATATGCAACGACATGATGCTGTAAGCTTAAATCTTCACATCAGTCATAGTAGGAGTATGTAGCCCATGAAAATACCAAATTCTACATATCAAAGCTTTTTTTTTTTCTCTCTCTTTTGTTTGAATAGTCAGTTGTTAAATATTTACTGCCACATCACTGTTTAAGCCTCTGAGAAATGAAGGGGTTTGTTGCAAAACCTAGCTTTAATACACTCACTAATGAAAATCTGATAATTTTAGTTCTGGGAGGATGACTTTGATACTTTAAAAAAATGCAAGTGGAATTATAGAATCTAGGAACTGAACAGTCTTAGAAATTACCTGAGCCAATACAGTTATCTGACTGATAAAAAAGTGATACTTAAGGCAAAAATTATCTCCCACTAAAAATCATATCCCTAAGTGTTAGGTAGCTCTAGACTGGTCTTCAGAAAAAGAATGACATAATTGGATTAAAACTTAGAAGGAGTACTTTAATGACTGCTGGGGAACACATTGGAGAGGTCTGAAGTGTAAGTGGAAGACTGGCAAGGAGGCTACTTCAAGAACTGAGATGGGAGACATTGGTGACCTGACCTTGGAAGGGATAGTGGAGAAGACAAAGAAAGCAGATCTGAAATAGGTTTTGAAATCAGAATTAACACTGACAAACTTGGTTCTCTTACTTGCTTATAAGTTTGTATTCACTGCTAGAAAACTTTAGGGCATATAAGGACCATATTGGTGGGAATCAACAGAAATCCTTAAGTGTCTGAAGTGAGTGCTACCATAGTAAGGGATCAAAATCAAATCTATTAAGTGGCTATTTTTTTAGTGCCTCCCTACATTCCAGGCACTTTATATATATTTTAGTTCTAACTATTATAAGCACTCAAAGGTAGGTATTAATATTTTCATATTAGAGACAAGAAAACTGAGACTCAGAGAAACTAATTTGTTCAAGGTGACACATGTAGGTTTTAGCACTGCATAAACTGAGAACTTCTAGATGTACAAGTTGGGTTTCAAAGAGGCAGAGGAACCAGAGATCCAATTCATTGGAGAAAACAACGGAGTTCAGGAAAACATCTACTTCTGCTTCATTGACCTTGCTAAAGCCTTTGACTGTATAGATCACAACAAACTGTGGAAAATTCTTTAAGAGATGAGAATACCACACCTTCTTATCTGCCTCCTGAGAAGCCTGTATGCGTGTCAAGAAGTAACAGAATTGGATATGGAACAAGTGACTGGTTCAAAACTGGGAAAGGAATACAACAAAGCTATATGTTGTCATTCTGCTTATTTTACTTCCATGCAGAGCATATCATGTCAAATACCAGGCTGGATGAATCACAAACTAGAATCAAAATTGCCAGGAGAAATATCAACAGCCTCAGATATGCAGATGATACCACTCTAATGGCAGAAAGTGAAGAGGAACTAAAAAGCCTCTTGATGAGGCCGAAAGAGGACAGTGAAAAAGTTGAAAGTGGAGCAGTGGCAGACTTTCTTTTCTAGGGCTCCAAAATCACTGAGCATGGTGACTGTAGCCATGAAATTAACAGATTCTAGCTCTTTGGAAGAAAAGCTATGACAAAAACTAGACAGTGCATTAAAAAGCAGAGACATAACTTTGCTGGCTAAGGTCCACATGGTCAAAACTATGGTTTCTCCAGCAGTCATGTATGGATGTGAGAACTGGACCATAAGAAAGGCTGAGCACTGAATAAGTGATGTTTTCGAACTGTGGTGTTGGAGAAGACTCTTTCCCACTGCAAGGAGTTCAAGCCAGTCGATCCTAAAGGAAATCAACCCTGAATGTTCACTGGAGGGACTGTTGCTGAAGCTGAAGCTCCAATACTTTGGCCAGCTGATGCAAAGAGCCTACTCATTGAAAAAGACCCTGATACTGGGAAAGACTGAAGGCCAAAGGAGAAGAGGGTGGCAGAGGATGAGGTAGTTAGATAGCATCACCCAACTCAATGGACATGAATTTGTACAAACTCTGGGAGATAGTGGGGCTTCCCTGGTGATTCAGCTGATAAAGAATCCACCTGCAGTGTGAGAGGCCTGAGTTCAATCCCTGGGATGGGAAGATCCCCTGGAGAAGGAAACAGCTACCCACTCCAGTATTCTGGCCTGGAGAATTCCATGAATTAGGAGATATGGATGACGGAGGAACCTGTTATGCTACAGTCCATCAGGTTGCAAAGAGTCAGACAGGACTTAGTGACTGAAAACAGCAATAATAACAACAAAACAGCTAATAAGATATGAAACAAAATTCAAATCCAGATCCACTTAACCCTCAAATTTTTTAAACTATAATACTTCCCTCTTTACAGTGGATACTCATTTGGCTCAAGACAAGAAGGGCACAAACCAACTTTGAAAAGAAAAGTTTATCAAGAAACTTCCCATATCAAATGGTGACAAAATACTACATTATTAACATAAGTTTAACTAATAAAAAGTCATTAATGTTCCTGACTTCTTTTATAACAAATGTGTAATACATATAAAGCATTTTATAAATGTTTGATATTATAACAGTTTTATCAAATAGAAAATTGGAGAATACTGTTTGGAAACATGTCTATTCAGGATGTTTAGCAATTAACAAAATATCTCCCTTTCTTCATTCCTCACTTCACTCAAAGCACATCACATCATCCAAAAAAAAAAAAGAAAAGTAACTGTCTAGGCAGTCCACTGGGGCAGGTCCAGAGTCATTAGCAGATGCACATGTACTTGGTAGCCTTTCCCCCTGAAGTAATGAGCCAAGTACCATGTAGATGTGAATGTAGACACATTTCTGACTACCTCACCTGCAAACTGTCCAGGGCAGTTCTCACTCCATTTCTTAGTTATGATTTTTTTTTTCCCCTCCTAGTAGAGTAAGGATGTAGCAGACAGACTAACTTGGCACTGGATTTAAAATCCAAGAGTCCTCAAACTGCAGAATTTTTCTTCTTTCTGAAGTTCTGCAAGTTTCATACCTCTGCAAGTTACATACCTCTGTCTGAGTGTTTACAAATAATGAGTTTGAAATGTGTACGTGCCTTGGAGAAGTAGAATTAGCCCAGGCTTTGGAGAACTGATGCAAGAACTGATGTCAGATGTTTTTTGAGTATTCGCAACAGGCTAGGTACTCTTTTCAGTGTAGTGCTTGGCTTAATTGATTTAATTATCACAACAACTGGACCCAATGGGCACTATTGTTATCTTTATTTTACAAAGGAAGAAACTGAGGGTTAGATCTATTCAGTTTAGTCCCTCAGTCGTGTCTGATTCTTTGTGACCCCGTGGACTACAGCACGCCAGGCTTCCCTGTCCAACACTAACTCCTGGAGTTTACTCAAACTCAAGTCCATTGAGCTGGTGATGCCTCCAACCATCTCATCCTCTGTCGACCCCTCTACCTCTGGCCTTCAATCTTTCCCAGCATCAGGGTCTTTTCAAATGAGTCAGCTCTTCACATCAGGTGGCCAAAATATAGGAGTTTCAGCTTCAGCATCAGTCCTTCCAATGAATATTCAGGACTGATTTCCTTTAGGATGGACTGGTTGGATCTCCTTGCTGTCCAAGGGACTCTCAAGAGTCTTCTCAAACACCAAAGTTCAAAAGCATCAATTCTTCCACACTCAGCTTTCTTTATAGTCCAACTCTCACATCCATACATGACTACTGGGTTATATAGGTGGGTCAGTTTTCCAAGGTTCCACAGCTGGGTTCAGATAGAGGCAGGACTAAAGCCCAGGCATTCAGACACCAGGCTTGAGCTTTCATCTCTTGCTCTTCACAGCTCTATGGCCTCTTGTGTGTGTTGGTAGGGAGTGGGAGGGATGGAGAAGGGAGAGGTGAATGGAGAGAGGAAACAGGAGCCAGCACATCCCTCAGCTTGAATCTAGCCCAGGTTCCGTTCCTCCTCTGCCATATGCCCTCTTCCATAGCCTGCTTGTCAAGATGCTAACCAAGATGGTCTGTGGATGTGTCACTTAACCCCCCAGTCCTCCTCCTCATGTTGGCCTTAAAGAAGCTCCAAGCACTCCATCTTCTGCTTCATCCTCCTACTCTCAGTACTACATGCTTCTCTCTCCACTGCCTAGAACTTGTTGTGGTTCTCGAAGGCTAGAATAAAGTCTATGAAGTATTACCTGTAGATTGCTACATGGCAATATTCTTCATTGGCCCTCTAGTTGCTAAATTACTGTCCATTTTTAGCTATAAATTGTTCTTAGAAGGCCAACAATAGTATGTTCTGTCCACCATGTTAATAATAAATGTATAATATTAGCATCAATCAAGCATGTTTACTATAACCTATGGCAAACACTACTCACCGAAATAAGCAAAATCTACAAGGAAAATGAAATGCACATAAAAGCACAAAGTAAATAGCAATGGAAAAACAATACATAATCAGGCTTATTTTTAGCAATGTTTGAGATACATATTAGCATTCTATGTAAATTTTTTGAAAAATTTATGATAAGCCAGCATAGTATTAATAATGAATTCAACAGGATGGGCTTAAGGTTGGAGGAAAGGTGGAAAGAATATTTTGTCAATCAGAGGCACTTTTCAGACCTTTTTCTAGTCACACTATAAATGCAGGATGTCTTTCCAAATATACAGCAATCCTCTCTTGCTGCTATGTTGGAGGAGATAATTGGATACGGTTTCAAGCTACCCTAAAATTTATTATTTATTTTAATCCCAGGTGCCTTTGAAGAATATACAGGTAAAGAAGAAGGATTTTATGTTTAGTTACTCATAAAATACCTTTGATGATTCCTTCCAAATGCAAGATACTTTTCTGAAACATCTTTCAAACCCAAACATGTCCCAGTTTCCCAAATTACCCAGGAATTATTCTTTTGTTGGCTCTTTCTTGATCATGTATATTAAAGGCAAAAAGATAAAACATGCTCTCAAGCATTGCATAGTGGATAATTATATTTTTAAGGCGCTTCAGTTACATTATTTTAGCATCTGTGTAATTAAACTGAAGTGTGATTCTCAATTAGCAGGTTTTCTTTTCATCTCTTGGATATAATATCTTCATGGATAGAACAGTGTTTCCCCTCTTTGAGTAGCTATATTTATGCCCATTAAACCAGGGGAAGTGTGGCGCAGCTTTAATGAAGAAGTCCATCGGCCAGGCAGCAAAGCTGAGGGGAAATATTGAAGTTGCCCATCAACACCCGTTGAGCACTGCAAAGTAATAATGCTTTCTAGGGAGAGACTGACAGAAAATAGCAAAGGTGTGAAATGAAAGATGAGATTTTCTTTGGAGCTTATCCAGATTTTGATACTCTTCTAACCTGCCTCTCCCCCATGACAAGTTTTTCCCAATCTGTAAATGCCAAGATGCCAGCTTGGCCAGCTGTCAATACCATTCCCCAAGAGCATCCCTGATGATTAAACACCTGTGGTGAGCAGAGTCTCTTGAGTTTCTGCCACAGTTGGCTGAAATTTGCTTTTGGCTGTGGTAGAAAATTCAAGTCCAAATTTCAATACAAAGCAAAGGATCCACCATGATAATGGGAAATGTAACATTACATTTTGATCAACTTATGTTCATTTGGTCTGATACCTATGGTTTTTATTGGGAAATGACAGCATTCAGATACAATTCTTCACTAATTAATGGTTCTGAAGCAGCTGAAAAACTTGGAGATACAGCTTATGAGAAATGTTACAGCATAGAGTTTAGAGAGTTATTATCCCAAAACTTGCTGTCATTGTTCAGCTGCTCAGTTGTGTTCAACTCTTTGTGACCCCATGGACTGCAGCACGCCAGGCCTCCCTGTCCTTCACCATCTCCCAGAGCCTACCCAAACTCATGTTCATTAAGTCGGTGATGCCATCCAACCATCTCATCCTCTGTCATCCCCTTCTCCTATCACCTTCAATCTTTCCCAGCATCAGGGTCTCTTCTAATGAGTCAGCTGTTTGCATCAGGTGACCCAAGTATTGGAGCTTCAGCTTCAGCATCAGTCCTTCCAATTCAGGATTGATTTCCTTTAGGATTGACTGGTTTGGTCACTTTGCAGTCCAAGGGACTCTCAAGAGACTTCTCCAACACCACAGTTCAAAAGCATCCATATCTCAGTGCTCAGCTTTCTTTATTTACTGAAAACTACTGCACAATTGTCCCAAGTCTTATCCATAACTAAGCCAGTCATTATGCCGGGCAGTGATTTTACTGCAGTTTCTTGCACATAACCTATAATATAGTCCTTCTTGTTTTGGTGACAGGAAAGTAGTACTCAACATTCTTGCAGCTTGAAATAAATAATGCTGTGTGAATTTTGAAATGGAAAGAAAATGAATCAGAAAAATTTTCCATTCCAGTCTGTTTTCAAGATTGAGACTTACAGCCTTCATTTGATGAATATGTTTATTACAAATTTTCCAAAGAATTTTGGAGTACTAATTCTCTCATGATACTTTATTAAAAAAAAAACACAAAAAAACAAATTCCATGGGAAAACAATTTGAGAAATGTGGAGTTTCATACAGGATTTTTTATATCAGAGATGGAAAACTGAAAACTGCAGTCTATTTAACTGTATTTAAGCTACCTTTCTCAAACATATTTGGACCTCAGAAAAAAAATGTATGTTTTTTAAGTTACTGATCAAGTAGTAGCTTTGGTAAATCTTATCTTGAATTCTACTGGGCATGAGATCCTTGGTATCAAAATTTGTTTCTTGATGAAGACAAATATTTCAGAAAAAATGAAACAATCTGCATTCAATTATTAACCCTAATGTGGGGAATTTTTTCTTCAAATTCTCTCTGACATCACTACCAAGTTGAGAGGAAGTGAGAAGGTAGGTGTGGAATGAGTATGCAGTCACTCTTCTGAAGTCTAGACAGAAGGAATTTGAGCCAGGACCTAGCAAGGTGTAGAGAAAAAAAAATGACAAAAGTAAAAAAGTATTCCCTTCTCAATTAATATTATGAAAATGACTATTCAATGCAATCTCTATCAAATTACCAATGATTTTTGCATAAAAATAGAACAAAAAATTTCACAATTTGTATGGGAACAAAAATCCCTGAAGAGCTAAAAGAGTCTTAAGAAAGAAGAATAGAGCTGGAGGAATCAATTTTCCTAACTTCAGACTATACTACAAAGCTACAGTCATCAAGATAGTATAGTACTGGCACAAAAACAGATATGCACACCAATGAAACAAGATAAAAACCTCAGATAAACCCATGCACCTATGGGCCTCTTATCTTTGACAAAGGACGCAAAAATATACAATGAAGCAGAGATAGTCTTTTCAGTAAGTGGTATTGGGAAAACTGGAAAGCTACATGTAAAAGAATGAAATTAGACCACTTCTTAATACTATACACAAAAATAAACTCAAAATAGATTAAAGACCTAAAACTATAAAGACAAGAAACTATAAAACTCTTAGGGGAAAACATAGGCAGAACACTCTTTGACATAAGTCAAAGCAAGATCCTCTATGACCCACCTTCTAGAGTAATGGTAATAAAAGCAGAAATACACTAGTGAGAACTAATTAAACTTAAAACTTTTGCACAGCAAAGGAAACAATAAACAAGGTGAAAAGACAACCCTAAGAATGGGAAAGGATAATAGCAACTGAAACAACTGATAAAGGATTGATCTCCAAAATATATAAGCAGCTCATGCATCTCAATACCAGAAAAACAAACAACTCAGTCAAAAAGTGGGCAGAAGACCTAAACAGACATTTTTTCAAAGACGTAGAGATGGCTAATAAAAACATGAAAAGATGTTCAGCATCACTCATTAGTAGAGAAACACAAATCAAAACTACAATGAGGTATCACCTCACACCAGTCAGAATAGCCATCATCAAAAATCTACAAACAATAAATGCTGAGAGGATGTGGAGAAAAGGAAACCCTCTTGCACTGTTGGTGGGAATGTAAACTGATATAGCCATGGAGAACAGTATGGAGATTCCTTTAAAAACTAGGAATAAAACTACCATATGACCCAGCAATCCCACTATTGGGCATATACCCTGAGAAAACCATATGAAAAAGACACATGTACCCCCAATGTGTACCCCATTACAGCACCATTTACAATAGCTAGGACATGGAAGAAACCTAGATGTCCATCAACAGATGGATAAAGAAGCTGTGGTACATATACACAATGGAATATTACTCAACCATAAAAAAGAACACATTTGAGTCAGATCTAATGAGGTGGATGAAACTAGAGCCTATTATACAGAATAAATTAAGGCAGAAAGAATAAAACAAATATCATATATTAGCAAATACATATGAAATCTAGAAATATGGTATGATGAGCCTATTTTCATGACAGCCAAGGAGATGCAAACATAGAGAACAGACTAGTGGACACAATGGAGGAAGAAGAGAGTAAGACAAATTGAGAGAGTGGCAAGAAAACATATATATTACCATATGTAAACTAGCCAGTGGGAATGTGTTGTATGATGCAGGGAGCCCAAACCAGTGCTCTGTGACAACCTAGAGGGGTGGGATGATGTGGGAAGTAAGAGGGAGGCTCAAGAGGGAGGGGGCATATGATACCTATGGCTGATTCATATTGATATATAGCAGAAACCAACACAATATTGTAAAACAATTATCCTCCTAGTTAAATACATTTAAAAAATACATCCCCTTCTCTTTCCCACTCCCATGTAGTAAGGTAGCTTGGAAAAAGAAACAAAGACAGATAAGATGTTCTCCATTAGAACCTCTACTTCTAGCCGCCTGCCTACCTTTCTGACATTGCTATCTTAATGCTTCCCCTTCAGCTAATCAGAAAACAATTACTGAACACCTACCTTATTCTAAACATTGTACTTGGCACTTGAATGTAAAAGGAAATTAAGATAAAATTTCTTCTCTTCAAGTCAAGAGAGAAAAATAATGAAAATTCACAATTAAACACTGGTCCATATTTCCTAGAGTACCTTCACCTTCCAGGAGATAAAATACTATTAGAATAACATTAATAAACAACATTTTTTCCCTCTGTTTCTGTTTCTGTCCCTATTGTCTTTTTCAGGTTTCCTTTTCTTCTCCAATTGTAAAGTATTCAATCCTCAATAAAAAAAATGAAAAAGATTTCTCCTGAGAAATGAACTTATTGAATTATGCAGTCAGATTAAAAGGACACTAAGTATTATCCCCATAATTACAGAATATCTAAAGGGGACTTAAGCAAATTTCTCAAAGATGCTGAATTTGTTTATTAATTAATTAGTACATTCATTTATCAAAGAGAGATTTATAAAGCATCTCAGTACTGAGGAGGACCACAAGATTGCTTTCACCATCACCTGGTCCAGAAAAGGCTCAGAGTAGAGAAACATGGACAAATGAGCCACGCCTGCTTAGTCATAAGGCATTGTTCTTCCCACAAAACCAAGTTTGCTTAATCAGAATTGTCAACTCAAGTTTGTTCATAGCACTAACATATTAAGTTTGAAACTATTTGGAAGATTAATGGAGGGAGAATCTTGTAATAAGCAAAACAGGCAGGGGAAGGAATCCAAAAAATAAATACACTTAGTCATATAGACTGTAGATTTAGAGCTCACCTTTAGCTTAAAAAAAAAAAAAAAACAGACAACCTATTATTATTTCAAACACCAACTCTCTGCAATATGTTTGGCAGGAGTCTTGAGTGAGTGGCCCTAAGAAGTATAACCAGAATTCACAAAACTAAATTTTAGTTAGCTAAGAAAACAAACACAGAAACATGAAAACAAATAAATGCCCTAGATCCGCACTCAAAGTGCAGACCACAGTCAAGTTAACCCAAATTCCAGGAATCTAAAAGGAGGAAGGGGCTGAAAGTGTCAGAGACAGCAATGGTGAGACTTACGCTTGAATTTGAGAATAAATCCTATTTATAGAAGAAAGTGTAACATTTGCTTCAGAATATTTGACCTGCCATAACAAAACTGCCACATCCAAGGTGATTTACATTTCTAGATGTAAGTCACTGCGGGGCTTCCACTGTAAGTCACTGTGGAACATAGAAGGAACCTCAGGACCCTCTTCATGGCCACCCTTACTCCCATTTCCGAAGCAGCAGAGTGAATCTCCACTAAAGCCATTTTTATTTGTGTGCTTTATTGATCAGAACCGGTCTCGTTGGAATAAACACAGAGTGACTTCATCCCCAGCTTCCTTGCGGTCACCACAGAAGAGCTTGACCAGGTGTATGAGAAAAACAAATAGAAAAAAGGTGGAAAGAGAAAGGATCCGAGAGTGAGTGTAGCTTGCCTCTCTCTCTCTCTCTCTCTCTCTCTCTCTCTCTCTCTCCTCTTTTGTTCAGTGTCAGCACTTTTTGTCTCCAGAGAAACTTTACTTCCCTCTAACAGTAGCCTCAAAATCACTGCTAATTTTCTGGAAGGGAAGTGTTCTTTGAAATATATCATATATCATTTTCTCCCCCTACTCAACCCCACTTTTGTAAATGCTGGCATTGCGTTGGCTGTGAACATGTAAGTATAGTTGCTTTTGAATGCTGCAAGGTAAATGCAGAAAATGACAGCTTAAATGGAATCATTAAAGCAGATGTAGGTAATATCTGAATGCTACGAAGCCTTCTTTGCAAGGCAATAAAGTCTTTATTTTCAGTTCTAATGCCTTACAGCTTTTCAGGGAAGCTGACAACCTATCATTTCTTACTCCCCACCCCCATTTCCAGCACAAACTCAGGGGTATCGTTTCTATCTTAAGTTACAACCTGTTGATTGGTAGAAAAGGGAAGAAATGTATACAGTTCCACTCTAAATGGTTATTTCCTGGCAGTGCAGCAGTGAACTCTGTCAGCTCATTCGAAGACATTAAGTGTGAGAAAGTCACAACAAAATTGCTACCTGTCCATGTACTGGGTGAACCGCCAAGTGCAAGTTTCAGGCAGTGCTAGGACAGACACAGGAGACCACATCCTGGTTCTGCAGATTACCAGACTTGCATATAAAGGAATCATAATATTTTGCATCTCTTTAAGTTCACACTTTTAAATACAGTTTTCACTGTACTCTCCTAGTCTTCTTTTGAAGAAGGCAGTTTGATGTTTTCTCTCAAACACGTATAGACAAATGGGAAGTCATAGATATTAATTTTTAGAAGTACAGTGGAAATAGTTTATTGCAATGCCAGTTATTCAAAATATGGTCAATACCATATTTTGTTTTGATTTGGTTTCTGTTTTTAATTTTACCAAACATTTATATGACGCTATGTGCCAGGTACTTTCTAAATTATTTTAAAATATTAATTTATTTAATTCTTAAAACAACTCCCTAGTGTGTGTGTTACTCAGTCGTGTCTGACTCTCTGTGACCCCACAGACTGTAGCCCGTCAGGCTCCTCTGTCTATGGGATTCTCTAGGCAAGAATACTGGAGTGGGTAGCCATTCCCTTATCCAGGTGATATTCCTGACCCAGGAGTCTCCCACATTGCAGGTGAATTCTCTATCATCTGAGCCACCAGGGAAGCCCAATAACTACCTACGGTCAGAATTATTATTATCTTCCATTTTATAAAAGAATGAACTGAGGCTCAGCCTCAAAAAGGTGGGCATAATAGTGGAGTTAGGATTCAAATCCAGACTCTCTGTCTCCAGAGTTCATGTTCTCAACACCTTCACTGTGAGTCGTTCAATACACGGGAAGGTGTGCTATAAAAAAGCAGAAAATAAACCCACACTTGCTTTCTGATACTGGGGCAGTCAGCTCATCCACTCATCCACCAACCTATCACTAAACAAGACTTTATTCATCAATAACTATTGGCAAAGGTTTTAGTGTTTGAGGTATCCAAAGAAATGTGACAAATGTAATTAATTCTCATTATTCATGGATTTTATCTTCACAAATATTCATATTGCTAAAATTTATTTGGAACTCTTAGATCAATACTTATGGGCTTTCCAGACATTTATAGGCATAAATGGACATGCTCAAAGTGGTAAAAATTTTAAACTTCAAACCTGTATTTCCCAGGTCAGGTCAAATAAAATGATGCTCATTTATCTTGTTTCAGCTGTCACAGAGATGACCGGAAGAGGACAATATAACTCTGGAACCTGTTGTTGAAGTCGCCTCAGACAAGTCACTCAACACTTCTGATATATTTCCTCTAAGAACAATGAATAGTTCAGTATTTGCTACTTCAGGGTTTGGGCTAATTTATAGAATATAAATATCCCAAATAAAAAGAATCTACTACATATCTCCTGCATTCATTCATAGACCTTATACCCTAAGTGAGAGGAAAATGCAAAAACAAAGCAGAAGAATATTTTGATAACAAGGAATATGTGCAGGATGTACAAAGGGCAAAGTTACTGAGTATCACTACATACTTCTGAAGACTTCAGTTAGTAACTGGAATGGTCAGTATGAACAGCAGGGAGAAGAGGGGATTTGGGACTTGAAGCAACAAAAACAAAGCCAGAAGACATCCTGGAAAATATCTCTGGTCTTGGTTTTATTTCATTCTCTTGCCTTGTGTTAACTATGCAATGAGACCCCCTTTAGATGGTGGCTATCATATCATTGGCTAAATTAACTGAAGACCTAGTTGTAGAAATTGTAAAATTTTTATCGTATGTTTGTGATGAAATTATTGTCTTGAATTTTTTAATTGTCAAGGAAGTATGCCTGGTCACATCTGCTGGTAACTTGTAAAAATCACAGGTACACTTTCAGAAGCTCCATGAAAAGACATTTACTGTGTCTGCTCTTCAGTGCAACTGGATTATGGACCTTGGTGAATGCAGCCGGAGGGACCCACAGAGAGAAATGCTATCCATTCCCTGCCCAAAATACTGCTCAGAGGCCTAAAAGAATCTGGAGATTGAAGGAGAGGCCTGTGTTCTTTTCTTTGTTGTAACTGGTTATACTAGAAGATTTGAAGTGGCAAAGAGCTTGGGAGTATAAGACCTTGTAAAAGGTTTGTAGGGTCTATGATAATTTTGAAGATGGATGTAATTATTGTGTCAAGTTGAAAATGATTTGCAAAGTTACCATGAGGTAGTATCCCTCATACTATGTTGTATTTCATACTAAGTTTTACTATGGAACGATGGACTGATTCAAAATTGGGAGAGGAGTATGTCAAAGCTATATATTATCATCCCTTTTATTTAACTTATATGCAAAGTACATCATGTGAAATACTAGGTGGGATGAATCACAAGCTGAAATCAAAATTACCAGGAGAAATATTAACAATCTCAAATATGTAAATGATACCACTATAATGGCAGAAAGTGAAGAGGAACTAAAGAGCTTCCTGATGAGGGTGAAAGAGTAGAGTATAAATGCTGGCTTAAAATACAACATATAAAAAATTAAGATCATGGCATCCAATCCCATCACTTCATGGCAAATAAATGGAGAAAACGAGGAAACAGTGAGACTATTTTCTTGAGCTCCAAACTCACTGGGGACTGCAGTCACAAAATTGAAAGACATTTGCTCCTTAGAAGGAAAGTTATAACAAACCTAGATAGCATAGTGAAAAGTCTCAGAGACATCACTTTGCTGAGAAAGATCTGAATAGTCAGAGCTATGATTTTTCCAGTATTCATGTAGGGATGTGAGAATTGGACCATAAAGAAGGCTGAGTACTGAAGAATTGATGCTTTCAAACTGTGATGCTGAAGACTCTTGAGAGTCCCTTGGATAGCAAGGAAATAAAAAAGGGAATCAATCCTGAATATTCATTAAAAGGACTGATGCTGAAGCTGAAGCTCCAATACTTTGGCCACCTGATGCAAAGAGCCAACTCATTAGAAAGACTGATGCTGGGAAAGATTGAGGACAGGAGGAAAAGGGGATGACAGAGGATGAGATGGCTGGATGGCAACATCAACTTAATGAACATGAGTTTGAGAAAATTCCAGGAGATAGTGAAGGACAGGAAAGCATGGG
The DNA here is from genome assembly GCF_019320065.1 of Cervus canadensis. Taxonomy (NCBI): domain Eukaryota; kingdom Metazoa; phylum Chordata; class Mammalia; order Artiodactyla; family Cervidae; genus Cervus; species Cervus canadensis. The sequence goes on along the minus strand of NC_057408.1, from coordinate 30,184,618 downwards.
GTGCTGCAGTCCATGGAATGGCAAAGAGTTGGACATGATTCAGCTACTGAATAACAGCAAATAAGGGCTTCCCAGGTGGCACTAGTGGTAAAGAACCCACCTACTATAATGCAGGAGATGAAACAGACAAGGGTTTGATTCCTGGGTTGGGAAGATCCTGTGGAGGAGGGCATAGCAACCCACTCCAGTATTCTTGCCTGGAAAATCCCATGGACAGAGGAATCTGGTGGGCTACAGCCTATAGGGTTGCAAAGAGTCGGACATAACTTAGCATGTATGCAACAACAAATGAGGTATCCCTTCTTTTTCTAAACCTAATCTGTCCCAGATAGAATATTAACTTCTAAATTATTAATTTACTAGCTTATCATAGTTGATTACTCTTCATCTTTCTTTCTAAAACATATGGAATACTTGGGTGTGAGTGACTATTCCACTAAAGAACAGGACATGACATTGAGTCATGATATTGATAATTCAAAATACTGCCTAAATCACAATACTGTTAATATTTCAAGCAAGAAACACACATGCACACACACACAAAGTAGAGAGAGAAAGAGAGTGAGAGATATGTGTGTGTGTGTGTCTGCATGGAGATCATCTAATTGTTTTAATTTTTTAGTCAGTAGGTAAACATAGATCTTGTTTGGGAATACGGTTATTGCGTACATAAAATAAAATATGTACATAAAGATATTGTCCTGACAGAATCAAAATAGAAATAGAAAATGAGGTGATTTTCTAATAAAACAACATTAAACCCAAAACAAAAACATCAAAGTCACAGTGCAATTACTGTTTTCAGACCATGTACTGCCTGCCCATTCCCCGACAGCCAACAGACAACAGTGCATTGTTATCTGCCCCACTCACTCGGCAACAGAGTATTAGCATCATGTCTTACAACTCCAGAGACTGAACCAATTAAAGTACAACTTAAACAAGGCACTCATAAATATTGTAGCTTCATAGTATTGACACTTTTAAATAATAAAGAAATATTGAATAAGGCTTACAAAAATAAGTAATCCATCTCAGGAGAAGAGGTTCCACAGAGCAACTCCTGCATTGTGAATAAATATGCATAATCAAAATAGGAACCCAACTCAAATCTCTTTCCTACTCATTTGATATACCTCTTCATGTCATATCCATTTTCATATAAACAACACAATAGTGTAACATCTGCATTGCTAAATAACACTACTATGTTCTAATTTCTTTGGAATGACATGAATAAAATCTTTCTACTCCTGTTTATTAGAATTTATTGGTGACAATCCTTTGCAAAGCAGCAGAAGACATAATTAATTCTGGTACAACCCTAAGTTGGATATAGCAACTCAACAGGGTTTACTTTTGACTTCAAATGATCCATCACTTGATAACACAGAGGGGAGGCAGCAGGAGTTCGCAAACCTCCATAACTTCATTCTAAACTGCTGCCATGGTACTCCACGCAGTTAATGTTATATACACACACTGTCAGTGCTATAATACAATTGTACTTTTCTTTATTCCATGTAGATCTTTGGATACAATGTTCTATAGGGTGGAAAAAACACAGCATTTCCAGGTTTTGGTAGAAATCTTACTAAAACAAAGATTTAGAAATCTCTCTAACTCATCATGGATGTCCTAACACTTGCTCCTACTTATCCAGTTCTCTTTGTTCAGGACATCTGCCAAATTAGGGGACAGATGATTTCACAGTCATGGAAAATGAAAATTAATGCCACATTTTAGAAATTTTCTCATATAGGCTGCTTATATATGCACAATTCTCATCAACAGAAGAAATGAGCAGATGATGCTAAAGGTTTGGTATCTGATGCAACTTTAACTTATCTTACTGATGAATATGGTTGCTAGGGAGGGGGAACAAACAAAGAGAGTTGTTACCCTGGGCTTAATTCAGACTGATGAGAAAAGAAACTAATAATTTAGAAATAAGACAGAAAAATGTTTGTGTCAGCCTAGACTTTATGACATTTAAGACAGAAACACTTGGATAGTTACATGTTGGGGGAAAATTTAACTTCAGGCAAAATTTGGAGATGTGGGGTCTTGATGACTGCTTTCTTAATGTTTGTTATTTACTTGAGTGTGCTCAAACTTAGTTATGGCACACAAGATCCTTGATCTTCATTGTGGTATGTGAGTTCTTTAGTCGTGGCACAAAACTCTTGGCTGCAGCATGTGGGACCAGGAATTGAACCCAGGTCCCCTGCATTAGGAGTGTGGAGTCTTAGCCACTGGACCATCAGGGAAGTCTGATGACTGCTTTTTAAAGGGAAAAGTCTCACAAGAGGTGAAAGTGTCTTTAAATTGCAATTTATTGTGTCTCTGAAAATTTTCTGAATTTTAAAGGTGGGCAAGAGGTAACATCCAAGAAAAAAATGTAGCAGTGATGATGCCTCTGATAACAGCAAATTACAAAATGGAAGGAGAAGTGCATTTCAACTCTCTAAAAACAGAGGTGTCAAAGAATAAAATGGATAGTCTCAGCAAGTGCAGAGGGAAGGAAAGAGAAGTGGTTGATATTATCAAGGTTTCTTTCAATTTGAAGATTCTGTCATTCTAAGTTATGTAGAAATAGATTATCGGTCAACATTTAAAAATTGCTTTTAGACGGTGATTCTAAACAATAACATACATATTGGAATGGTGCCTCGTAATTTACAAATTTTTGATGTGCATTGTTAGTCTGGACCACCGCCAGGAGAGCTCAGGCTCCCCAGTTGATAAATGAGCAGATGGAACCCTAAGGTTAACCTGTGGCCCTAAGACACCACATTTGCAAGACTCAGGGCAAGAATACAACTTGGAGTCCACACATCTTATGCTTAAGTATTTAAAAGTTAAAAAACTAAGCAACACTTAAACATGTCCTAGCTTATTTTTGAAAATATATCTTAAAACCATACTAACAAAAGGTACATAAACTTTCTGAAACTAAAATTTGGCAAAATACAACATATGACATAATTATAATTAAAAATTACAGCCACGGGTCTAAATATTCTGTAGATGGACCTGTGGTGTTTAAATACATTAATAATTCATAAATGATATATTTGCAGGGTAAAATATATTTTTACTTCATTTTCATAAAACTACTAATTATGCTATACCAATATTTTCATGTAATTTAGATTCTATTGAACATAATGATCTGTAACTTTTAATTTAATTATATTCAAAGTATACACACTTAGTGTATTTTGATAACAAATCAATATAATGCTAAATTTAAATATTTTATACATATTTTAAAGTTCATTTTCTTCTAAACTATTAAAAATTAAAATATCAACTTTGATCCATGAATAAAATTTTTGGAACTTTTATTTTTATAAATTGAATTACTTAATAATTTGAAAATATAATAAGATATTAAGAATTTGTAAGTACAAATATTTACTGTACTAGGTTTCAATATCTGTCAATGGAAAGAATCAGTATCACTCTTCATTTATGTTGCTGCTGCTAAGTCACTTTAAGTCGTGTCTGACTCTGTGCAACCCCATTGATGGCAGCCCACCAGGCTCCCCCGTCCCTGGGATTCTCCAGGCAAGAACACTGGAGTGGGTTGCCATTTCCTTCTCCAATGCATGAAAGTGAAAAGTGAAAGTGAAGTCACTCAGTCATGTCTGACTCCTAGCGACCCCATGGACTGCAGCCCACCAGGCTCCTCCGTCCATGGGATTTTCCAGGCAAGAGTACTGGAGTGGGCTGCCATTGCCTTCTCCATCATTTATGTTACATCTAGCTAAAACTGTATATACGCAAATTTCAAATTAGCACAATTATATACTATTGCAAAAATTCCCCAGCAATTTGTGAGGAACTGGCGAATCATGGGATGGATCCTGAAGATTAGTGAGAAATAGAGCCCAGCTCTACCGCAGAAACTGAGTGTTCTGCCACCTTCTGAAAGAAAAGACTCAACGTGCTAATTAATTTGTCTTTTATCTTAACTACAGATTTTCCCTACTCAAATCCTTCCCATACTCCACAGCACTGTCTGACCCTGGCTTCCACAGTATTCAAGCTACATGACTTTATGTCACTCAGACACATGTGATTTGTGTTTTGAGGACTTGAGAAAAGAGATGAGGGGGAAATTTCCCTGGGTCTTGAAACAGATTAGTCCTGAGAACAGATACTTAGAATCATAGGTCACGCTGCCTCAGCCTAAAGTATATTACACCAAGAAATAGAGGCACCCAGACAGTTTTAATTTACCATATTTCCATGTGTTTTTGATCTGTAGGGATTTCTAAAGCACATGGCCTAGGCCCACCTTCCCTGTGTGAGAGTGGTAATGATCAGTTAAACCAGAAGTTAATCTAAATGATGTCCCTTCAGTGACCTCTGCAGTCTTCAGAGGTGGTGACATCCTTGTGAATAAAGATACCAAAGCAGACATTTTATTTCAAAAGTGCACAGAAACAGTAAAATGATTTCTGATTTGGATTAAAATATTTTATGTCTAATCAAGGAATAGTTTAACTGTTTCTAGCCCATCATCAGGTTATATATGCTCATTTGACTTGCACTGAAAGGTAATTTTGGAGTAGAAAATGGCAATTAACTCCAGTATTCTTGCCTGGAAAACTCCATGGACAGAGGAGTCTGACAGGCTACAGTCCATGGGGTCGTAAAGAGTCAGACACAACTGAGCGACTGAGTATGTACAAAAGGTAATTTGGAGTAAAGTTCTGTCAAATCAATTCAGTGGTCATCGGCAAGCTAGCATAACAGTCAAAATTAGGAAATCTACTATTTTAGTAGACCTAGAGAAGCTTACGCACAAAGATAAAGAATTAATTTTTTTAAAGTCAGATGTCTGAATTAGGTCCTATTTTATGGTCAGACTCTTCTAACCTCCTGTAATTTCTCCATCTAGATGGAAATTCTTCAGATGAAAGTAGAGTTTCAAAATGAACTCATGCACCTGCAGGACCATCACTTACACAGATAAAAGCCCAGTTCACTGAACACTGGGCTTCCCAGGTGGTGCCTGTGGTAAAGAATCCACCTGCAATGCAGGAGTCGCAAGAGACAAGCGTTCAATCCCTGGGTTGGGAAGATTCCCCTGGAGAAGGAAGTGGAAACCTGTGAGTATTCTTGCCTGGAAAATTCCAAGGACAGAGGAGCCTGGTGGGCTTCAGTCCATAGGGTCACAAAGAGTCAGACACAACGGAGCACACACGCAGTTGTGCATGTTAATAGTGCCCAGAGGTGTGCATTGCACACACGTTCAGAGCAGCTGTTCTCAGCTGCCTTGAGTAGCTCCTGCTCCATAGAACTGCAGCAAAGATCACATGGGTTAATCTGCACAAGGCATTTAGACCAAAGCCTGGTGCCTAATTAACACTCCATGAGTTTAATACAATATTCTTTACAATATATTTGGCAGGAAAATGGTGAGTAGGAGAAAGCTGAGAATAGCAAGAAAAACAGACAAATAAAACAGAAGCCACTGTTCTGACTGGATGGCAAGAGAAGAAAAGTTGCTAATTGCTTCTCTAATCTGATCAGTGTCAGCTCATGATAAGCATAGAATGGCGTCCATGCTCCATTACAAATGAGCCACATTTCCCTCTGACAATACAGAAAGGCAAACCAGGGACTAGGAAAGCCTCCTATTCGAGGAAAAAAGCAAATGACCAAACAGTAGAGCCTGTTATTAGTGGTCTATCTGGAACTCCATGACCTGGGGAGGTGAGTTTGACTGTGATGGCTAATGGGGAACGGTTTATGATCAGTGCCTATGGCTGGTGTATTACTCACCAAGGGCTGACAAGCCCAACTCTTGACAGTGAAACAAGTGGGAGTGATATCAGTCACTCTGTCACTCGAGTTGCAAATCTTCTAGTCAAGAGGAAAAACCTAGAAGCAGAAATTGGAAAAGGAGAAGTTGACAGGTTCAGCCATGGCTGGAGGTGCCCTGACAGAAGGTCAGAAAAGTGAAGTGAAGACAGCAGTGTTAATGGAGCCAGCCATGAATAAAGGAGTCAGAACTGCCCCTGAGCCATACTGGAGGACCTGAAGGGAACACCAGGAGAAAAGCGAGGGCTGGGGTGCTGGAGAAAACTCGATTCAAATCCAAGCTCTACCATTTAATAAATGGCCTTGGGCAAGCTACTTAATATCTCTAAGCCACCATTTACCCATCCATAAAATAAAGATAATAAAATCCACCTCAGAGAACAGGGTGCAGAACTGTATTAAACTAATGGATAACACATGTATGCCACAATATCTGGCAAGTTGGAGGCATTCAATGAACCTTAATCCCTTTCCAGGAGCTGCCATAAGAGGCTCATAGCCAAGGGAAGTGGGGTGGGAGAGATGCAATTAATTAAATAATTACAAAACAACGTGCTAGAGATGAGAACAGACCATCAGGAGGACACAGGGATGTACCCTAGTGCAGCCTGCATAGAGCTGGAAGCAGCAGAGAAAGAGACACTTGGGAAGGCTAAAGATGAGGGTGGTCAATTGAGTTGAAGATAGCCAGTCTCAGAGCTGTTCACTTGCTAAGTAGTGTCCTACTCTTTGTAATCCCATGGACTGCAGTATACCAGGCTTCCGTGTCCTTCACTATCTCCTGGAGTTTGCTCAAGTTCATGTAGACTGAGTCAGTGATGCTATCTAACCATCTCATCCTCTGCTGTCCACTTCTTCTTTAGCCTTCAATCTTTCCCAGCATCAGGCTCTTTCCCAATGAGCCAGATCTTTGTATCAGGTGGAGCTTCAGCTTCAGAATCAGTCCTTCTGATGAACATTCAGGGCTGATTTCCTTTAGAATTGATTGGTTTGATCTTCTTGCTGTGCAAGGGAATCTCAAGAGTCTTCTCCAGCACCACAGTTCAAAGGCATCAATGCTTCAGCACTCAGCCTTTTTTATGGTCCATCCCTTACATCCATACATTACTACCGGAAAAACCATAGTTTTGACTATGTGGACCTTAGTCAGAAAAGTGATGTCTCTGCTTTTTACTAATAATATACAGTTCAGTTTTATCACAGCTTTCCTCCCAAGGAGCAAGGACCTTTTAATTTCATGGTTGCAGTCACCATCTGCAGTGATTTTGGAGCCTAACAAAATAAAATCTGTCATTGTTTCCACTTTTTCTCCTCCTATTTGCCGTGAAGTGATGGGGTTGAATGTCATAATCTTAGTTTTTTGAATGCTGAGTTTTAGGCCAGTGTTTTCACTCTCCTCTTTCATCCTCATCAAGAGGCTCTTGAATTTCTTTTCACTTTCTGCCATTAGAGTGGTATCATCTGAATATCTGAGATTATTGATATTTCTCCCGGCAATCTTAATTCCAGCTTGTGATTCATCCAACCTAGTATTTCACATGATGTACTCTGCATATAAGTTAAATAAAGAGGGTGACAATATATAGCCTTGGCATATTCCTTTTCCAATTTTGAACCCAATTTTAACTGTTGTTTCTTGACCAGCATACAGGCTTCTCAGGAGACAGGTAAAGTGGTCTGGCATTCCCATCTCTCTCTCTGGCATTCTCTTGAAGAATTTTCCACGGTTTGCTGCCATCCTGTAGTTATAGACTTCAGTGTAGTCAATGAAGCAGAAGTAGATACTTTTCTGAAATTCCCTTGCTCTCTCTCTAATCCAGTGAATGTTGGCAATTTGACCTTTGACTCCTCTGTCTTTTCTGAAAGTTCTTGGTTCACATATTGATGAAGATAAGGATTTTGAGCGTAACCTTGTTAGCATGTGAAATGAGCACAACTGTATGGTAGTTTGAATATTCCTTGGCATTGCCCTTCTTTAGGATTGGAATGAAAATTTAGAGAGCATAAGGCAAATGGTACGTGCCAAGGCCTAGAAACAAGAGACATCACAGAAGAGGCTGTCCTGGGTCTCAGGCCTATCAGAAACAGTACATCACTGCTGATCTCTCCATTCTACCATTCAAAGATCATATAAAGAGAGAGAGATAAAGCTCAATAAGTTCAAGTTAACACAGATGAGTCATCTATCCTCTGAAATGGCCAACATTTGAACAGATTCTTCAGGAAGCATGAAAAGAACATTGAGGATTAGTATTTACTGTAAAGGAAATCCTCACCCAAGCCTCTTCTCATCATCCTAATTTCTCACAAAGAAGAGAAGCTGTCAATCTAATTGTTAAGAATCTGAAACTTAAAGCCATTTTTTTTCTTGCTAGTGATCAAGGTCACTGCCTATTGCACATGAACATCCAATTGTGGAGAGAGCACTCCCACTTCCTGACTCATGGGTTAAACTTCCCAGGGTTAAAATAAATTAAAAAACAAAACAAAACAAAACAAAAGCAAAATAAATAAATAAAGAGAGAGGAGACAAAAAAAAAAAAAACTTCCCAGGGTTGATCTATCCTTTTAGACCCCATCCAGGAATCCTGCATCTTGCTTGCCATTCTGACTCCACATGATTAACACACCTAGCAGGTATATTCAGAGATGCTTCCTAGACAGTCCTTCCACCTTTCTCTAACTGCCTTCACTGTATCTGCTACAACCAGGGCAAGAGAGAAACTGATTGGGAAACATTATGGTCCAAAGCCTGTTTTGGCAATGCTTGACTATTTGAGATTCAGAGGAAAGGATGGAAGAAGCAAGGACTTCCCTGGTCCAAGCCATAGTCAACTTTTCTCAGAGTGCTGATAAGTGGGATATAGTAACCTAGACACCAGCAGAAAAATAATTTGTCTTTAATTTTTACTATGATGTTTTGCATACCTATATCCTTCAGTATTTCCAGAGTTAGGAAAATTTAGAGGTATAAATAAGGCACAAAAATCCCACCTTGAAATCTTCAACAATGACAAGAGCTGAAGTTAGATTTATAAAACACAAAATCAAAGTTAAGAACATGGAAATGAGAGAGCAAATATAAGGTACCTATCTACAGAGATTAATCTGAAACCCAGAAAGACAAATGATAATAAACAATAGTTTTGTAATCAATAATGATATACTTTGATTGTATGGATAGTCAGCACATGAATATTAAAATTTTATGATATCTGGTAATATTTAAAGGTAATACAGAAAAATCAATCACTGGATTAATTAATCCATATTTATTTGGGAAGAGAATCTATTCTGAGACCCCTGGGATACTGGAGAACACAGAAACAGACAACAAGAATGTTTGAATACTTCCTAAATACAAGGTGTTTTGATAGACATAGGTAATTCAAAATGAAATGTCTCTGCCTTCATGTAGCATGGTTGGAAATAAGATTGTTTAGAAACAAGAGTATTCTTTTTGGAGTCAATGTACTTCAAGTGCAAATAGCAATGGCCGAATATCTCATATCTTGCTGAACTTAAGTTTTCTCAATTTAGAAAGAGGAAAATAAGACCTGCTTTATGAAGCTATTGTTAGCATTAAAAGAGGTAATCTACAAACATGTCTGACACTACCTGGCTTATAATAGGTCAAAATGATGAGATACCCACCTTTGTTTCCCTAGGTAGATTAAATTTTACGCATGAGAAAGGCAATGAATAATGCCTTGCAGAACATGGAAAGGATCACATAAGCAAAGGAGAGAAGTCAGGGCCAGAGAATTTGAGAATGCTGGTCCATTTCAAGTGGTAAGGAAAGGATGCTGCGATATTCTGGAAATTGAACTAAGAAGAAATCAGGAGGGATACTGGGAACCCTTGCCCTTTGGTCCCAACCTCCTTGTGGAAAAGGGACTAACAAGGTACTTCTTGGTGAGAGTTGGCCTGAATTCAGAGTGCTAGAAGAGGTAGAGAATTCATATTGCTTCGCATGACTTACGAGTTTAAAACAGTGACGATCAAGGATGCCTGCTATGTGTCTTGACAGAGGGCATAGGAAACAGAGGAAGATGAGAAAGTAAGCAGAAGGAAGAGAAGGATGATCAAAAAGAAGAGCAGGAGGAAGAGGAGGGAGGTTAAGAGGAAGAGGAGAAAGGAATAAAAGAATACTAGAGGAGAAGGAAGAAGAGGGTGCACAGACGTCACACCATAGTTTGAAAGGGTAAACCTGAAATGGGTTCGTTCATTTCAATAGTTCCTTCATCACTGCTACCATTTTGAGCTGCTCTGAGAAACACTTTGCCTTGATATATGAGGTGCTGAGGCTGATTGACAGTGAGAGACTTTATTTTCTTGGGCTCCAAAGTAACTGCAGATGGTGACTGCAGCCCTGAAATTAAGATGCTTGCTCCTTGGAAGAAAAGCTATGACAAACCTAGACAGCATTTTTTTTTTTTTTTTTTACCTAGATAGCATAGTAAAAAGCAGAGACATTACTTTGCCAACAAAGGTCCATCTAGTCAAAGCTATGGTTTTTCCGGTAGTCATGTATGGATGTGAGTTGGACCATACAGAAAGCTGAGTGCTGAAGAATTGATGCTTTTGAACCATGGTGTTGGAGAAGACTCGTGAGAGTTCCTTAGACTGTAAGGAGATCACACCAGTGAATCCTAAAGGAGATCAGTCCTGAATATTCATTGGAAGGACTGATACTGAAACTGAAGCGCCAATACTCTGGCCACCTAATGCAAAGAATCGACTCATTGGAAAAGACTCTGATTCTGGGAAAGATTGAAGGCTGAAGGAGAGGGATGACAGAATGAGATGGTTGGGTGGCATTACCGACTCAATGGACATGAGTTTGAGCAAGTTCCAGGAGGTGGTGATGGACAGGGAAGCCTGACATGCTGCAGTCCATGGAGTCGGGAAGAGTCAGATATGACAGAGCGATTGAACTGAATTGAACTGAGGCTGATTATGTGTGTGTGTGTGTGTGTTATTTGCTCAAACATGTCCAACTCTTTGTGATCCATTAGACTGTAGCCCACCAAGTTCCTCTGTCCATGGAATTCTCCAAGCAAGAATACTGGGGTGGGTTGCCATTCCCTTCTCCAGGGGCTCTTCCTGACCCAGGGATCGAACCTGTATCTCCTGCATTGGCAGGCAGATTTTTTACCATCTGATCTACCAGGGAAGCTCAGAGAGGCTGATTAGCTAAATCTATATAGTCTAACACATGAGAACTCAACAAAGATTTAGTCATTTAAAAGACATTAAGGTTTGGTCAAGGATTTTAAAAATGAATATTCCATGTTGGGGGATGCTAAAGATGATAATGATTGAAGAAAATCTTGCTATAATTATTGCTCCATATATTGCCACCTTCAAGGGAAAATATACATAAAAAGTAAGAATAATCCCCCATATGGGCTTCCAGATCCATTTTTTAAGGTGAGCAATCCAAAGACCAGAGCAAAGGAGCATCATTAAATGATTATAAACTGCAAGCCTTCTAGGAGAACAGCCCCAGTTCCAGCACAAACATGGAGAAGACCGGGGCAAGGGCATCCAGCTCTCCAGGATCGATGGCTCTTAGAGAGCACTGCCCAGGTTGAAAGGGATAGTCAGAAGTTGCAAGTACAGTACCCTTCCTCTAGGCCACTTCACTTGCTTTTCCTTGACAAAATAGCATTTTGCATGCAAGGTAGATATGAAAGCAGAATGAGTATTATAAATCGGTGATTAGAGCAGGGGACTGGGAGGGGAATGTGTATGTTTCTCCCACTTAGAATCATAAAAACCTCAACACATCTGTCTACACTGTTTCTACTTCTCAAGTAACTAGGGTAGCATCTGATATATTTTAGATACTCAGTAAATATTTGTGATGGGAATGAATGAATCCCATACCACCTGGAATTTCACTTCACTTCCTTGAGTTTTTCAAATAATTTAAGATTCAATCAGTACCTCTCTGGACCAGAAATTTAAACATAGATTTTATTTGTTTCTTTACAATCTAGATTTTCTAATATTTCTTTTGAAAATGAGGATTTGTGTGTGTGTGTGATTGCTGCACACTCCCAAAGGCCAGCTGAAAACTTGACAGCTTTTCCTGTTACAACTTGCAGACAAATTTTAAGTCAAAACACTGACAAGATTTCCTGAAAAATAATTCTTTTTGTGGTGAATACAGCATGAATATCAAAGTTGCCTAAATATTTAAGAACTTTATTTCTTCAGTTAAACCTTCTTTGATATCACCAGCCTACATGGATCTTTATTTCCTAGACTTCTATAACAAGTTTGTCTATAACACCTATGGAATATTTAGCTAATTAGTGTCCTATGAAGTGAAAGTAGCTCAGTCATGTCTGACTCTTTGTGGCCCCATGGACTCTACAATCCATGGAATTCTCCAGGTCAGAATACTGGAGTGGGTAGCCTTTCCCTTCTCCAGGGGAACTTCCCAACCCAGGGATTGTACCCAGGTCCCCCACATTGCAGGCAGATTCTTTACCAGCTAAGCCACAAGGGAAGCCCAAGAATACTGGAGTGGGTAGCCTATCCCTTCTCCAGCAGATCTTCCAGACCCAGGAATTGAACTGGGGTCTCCTGCATTGCAGGCAAATTCTTTACCATCTGAGCTATCAGGGAAGCCCAGGGTCCTGTAACTTTTCTAAAAATTTACGAAGATATATTTTGATTTCTCAAAAAGCATGGAAGCCCTTGGAGAAGAATTGTAATACTATACCTCATTAAGTCACACAAAAATTTTTGTGTCATTTTTCACAGTATGTTATACTAGTGTGTTTTTTTTGCCCTCAATATAGTTACATATAATAAAACTTCTGAAAATCAATTATCTAGATCCAGTGTCACGTGTTGCTAAACATGCGACACTGAAGGAGTACCCAGCTTACCTTCAGAAGCCCATGGTGGACAGGCTTCTCAGACAGGCTGACAGAGTTCTGAAGGCCAAAGACAGAGGAGCCGAGGGAAGGCAGAGACAGTGAGCACAGCCTCCTTAGAGATCCAGGGAGAGCGCTTCAGAGTTTGAGCAGGCCAAAGTGCAACAAGACAGAAACAAGGACCTAAAAGTAAAAGATCAAGCCAGTTAGTCCTCTACAGTTTAGAAAGATGAAGGCTAAACGGAGAGAAAGCTCAAACCTGCCCTTCAACCATACTTTGGAACAATATGCAATATAAATTGAAAATGGTGTTTGATATGGATCTTTCTGGAGAACGTTTGGAAAATCCAGTAGAATCTCTGACATATGTTTACCCAGATTTGAGTACTAGGGAGAGTCTCACCAACTTCATTTCAACTGGGCCTATTTTAGTTAATAGATGTTTTCTCCTTTTTTGAAATAATATGGCCTCCTCAGTTCTACTGGTCCCAGTTCTGTCTTTAGGGATTAGTAAATATAGTTTCACAAAGTAATAATTACCAAAAACCTTATGGAGAACCAAACTGTTCTCCAGAAGGGTCCATATCAAACAACATTTTCAATTTATATTGCATATTGTTCCAAATTATGGTTGAAGGGCAGGTTTGAGAAACTTTTCTCTGTCTCTCCATCAGAATATTAAGGAGTTATTTCTAGTTGAAGTAGAATGCTGCCATGTTAGCCGTATCATTCAACTCCATGTTGCAAGACCTTTGACCTACAAAGAACTTTTGTTTTAATACATAATAAATACTGAAAAAAATAATCAACAAAAGTAAACTGAAAAAGGCTAATACTTCACATGGCAAAATTAAAAGAAAAATTGACTAAAAACTTGACTGAAAAATTGACATCAATGTTAATAAGCTCCAAAACTACAAAAATCAACCCAGGAAAATTACACGTAGTAGAAATAATCTTTGCAAAATAAGACGGAATGGTTGAAACTGCATTGTGGGAAAATGTGCTATTGACTAAAAATTGACAAAGGAATCTAATTTTCTTACCCAAATTTTTATCTGGAAAATCTGATTCAGGAAATTGGACAGTAAAAAATCAGTAAAAAAAATTTAGACTGACAGAAGCAAGATCGTTTTTTACAGCTGATTGATGAAAAAAATCATTACTGTAAGTTTCATGCATGGAGATTTGATCCTGAAGAAAATGATTTTAATTAAATAAAATAAAATTGGAGGTAAAAAAGAAAATAGCAAGTGGCTTAACTGTAGTCTATCGAAAAATTGATCAAGACATTAAATTGTCTTGTGTCACTCTCAAAAGGGTTTCTAATTGAAAATTTATTGATTAGAACCTATCATTGTTGGTATAGTTCTGATCTGCTAACATGGAGTTCAAACATCATCATTGTCTAATGTTGGGGTCCAAAAAGCACTTGGTTAACTACATTATACTTCAAAGAAAAAATACTAAAAATTCATATCTTTATAAATAAATAGGCTTCTAGAAAAGTTTAAACAAACACATGATTAATCCAACTTCCATATTAAGGGAATGTTAGGGCCTTTGATGTCAAATTCTTGTTCAGAAACAGAAGGCTCTATTAAAGGGACATTTCTTTAATATTTTGGAGAAATATAATATTTCTCCGGTTGGCCTCTATAATGTTCTGTTATTTCAGTGCAAAAAATTTAATAAATATATATTTCTTGTGTATCTACTTTGTGACAGATTGTTGGTCAGTTGTGTCTGACCCTTTCCAAACCCATGTGCTGCAGCACACCAGGTCTCCTTGTCTTTCACCATCTCCCAGAGTTTGCTCAAACTCCTGTCCATCTAGTCAGTGATGCCATCCAACCATCTCATCCTCTGTCGTCCCCTTCTCCTCTTGCCTTCAGTCTTTCCCAGCATCAGGGTCTTTTCAAGTGAGTCAACTCTTTGCATCATGCGGCCAAAGTATTGGAGCTTCAGGTTCAGCATCAGTCCTTCTGAAGACTCAGTTGATGAAGAGTCAGTTGATTTCCCTTAAGATTGACTGGTTTGATTGCCTTGCTGTCCAAGGGACTCTTAAGAGTCATCTCCAGCACCACAATTTGAAAACATCAATTCTTTGGTGCTCAGCCATCTTTATGGTCCAGCTCTTATATCCATACATGACTACTGAAAAAAATCATAGCTGGGACTTTGTGGACTTTTGTCGGCAAAGTGACGTCTCTGTTTTTTAATTTGCTATCTCAGCTTGCCACAACTTTTCTCTCAAGGAACAAGTGTCTTTTAATTTGATGGCTGCAGCTAACCATCCACAGTGATTTTGGAGCCCAAGAAAATAAAGTCTGTCACTGTTTCCACTGTTTCCCTATCTATTTGCAAGAAATGATGGGACTGGATGCCATGATCATTTTTTGAATGTTGAATTTTAAACCAGCTTTTTCACCTCTTCAAGAGGATTTTTAGCTCTTCTTTGCTTTCTGCTACTAGGGTAGTGTCATCTGAATATCTGAGGTTATTGATATTTCTCCCGGCAATCTTGATTCCAGCTTGTGCTTCTTCCAGCCCATCATTTCGCATGATGTACTCTGCATATAATTTAAATAAGCAGGGTGACAATATACAGCCTTGACATATTCCTTTCTCAATTTGGAACAAGTCTGTTGTTCCATGTCCTGTTCTACCTGTTGCTTCTTGACCTGCTTGCAGGTTTCTCAGGAGGCAGGTCAGATGGTCTGGTATTCCCATCTCTTTAAGAATTTTCCACAGTTTGTTGTGATCCACATAGTCAAAGGCTTTAATGCAGTCAATGAAGAAGAAGTAGATATTTCTCTGAAAAACCCTTGCTTTTTCTATAATCCAGTGAATGTCAGCAATTTGATCTCTGGTTCCTCTGCCTTTCCTAAATCCAGCTTACACATCTGGAAGTTCTCTGCTCCTATACTGTTGAGCCTTGCTTCAAGGAGTTTGAGCATTACATCACTAACATGTGAAATGAGTGCAATTGTGCAGTAGTTTGAACATTGTTTGACATTACCTTTCTTTGGAACTGGAAAGAAAAACTGACCTTTCCAGTCATGTGGCCATGGTGAGTTTTCTAAGTTGGCTGGCATACTGAGTGCAGCACTTTAACAGCATCATATTTTAGGCCCACTTGACTTCACACTCCACTATATCTGACTCTAAGTGAGTGATCACACCATCATGGTTATCTGGGTCATTAAGACTTTTTTTTTCACAGTTCTTCTGTGTATTCTTGACACCTCTTCTTAACATCTTCTGCTTCTGTTATGTCCATACATTTTCTTCCTTTATTGTGCCAATCTTTGCATGAAATGTTCTCTTGGCATTTCTAATTTTCTTAAAGTGATCTGTAGCAGATACTGTAATACTAAAGGCTGATGGTATTAGGAAAGGCAGAGGAACCAGAGATCAAGTTCCCAATATCCATTGGATCATAGAAAAAGCAAGAGAGTTCCAGAAAAACATCTATTTCTGCTTTATTGACTACACCAAAGCCTTTGACTGTGTGGATCATAACAAGCTATGGAAAATTCTTAAAGAGATGGGAATACCAGACCACCTTACCTGCCTCCTGAGAAACCTGCAAGCAGGTCAAGAAGCAACAGTTAGAACCAGACATGGAACAAAAGACTGGTTCCAAATTGGGAAAGAAGTAGGTCAAGGCTGGATATTGTCACCTTGCTTATTTAGCTTATATGCAGAGTACATCATGTGAAATGCCAAGCTGGATGAAGCACAAGCTGGAATCAAGATTACCCAGAGAAATATCAATAACCTCAGATATGCAGATGGTACCACCTTTATGGCAGAAAGCAAAGAAGAACTAAAGAGCCTCTTGATGAAAATGAAAGAGGAGAGTGAAAAAGCTGGCTTAAAACTCAACATTCAAAAGACTAAGATCATGGCATCTGGTCCCATTACTTCATGGCAAATGGATGGGGAAACAATGGAAACAGTGAGAGACTTTATTCCTTTGGGCTCCAGAATGACTGCAGATGGTGACTGCAGCCATGAAATTTAAAAATGCTTGCTCCTTGGAAGAAAAGCTATGACCAACCTAGACAGCTTATTAAAAAGCAGAGACATTATTTTGCTGACAAATTTCCTTAGAATCAAAGCTATGGTTTTGCCAGTAGTCATGTAGGGATATGAGAGTTGGACTATAAAGAGAGCTGAGGGCCAAAGAATTGATGCTTTCAAACTGTGATCTTGGAGAAGACTCTTGAGAGTCCCTTGGACTACAAGGAGATCAAACCAGTCAATCCTAAAGGAAATCAGTCCTGAATATTCATTGGAAGGACTGATGCTGAACCTGAAGCTCTAATACCTTGGCCACCTGAAGCAAAGTACTGACTCTTTGAAAAAGACCCTGATGCTGGGAAGGATTGAAGGTGGGAGGAGAAGGGGATGACAGAGAATGCGATGATTGGATGGCATCATGGACTCAATGGACATGAGTTTGAGCAAGTGCCAAGAGTTGGTGAAGGACAGGGAAGCCTGACATCCTGCAGCCCATGGGGTCACAAATGAGTGAATGAACTGAACTGATGGTATACAGAGTCATTTAGAGTTGTCTGTGTCCTTGGAGTTTATTCTGAAGCCTGATCCACATAGAAACTAAAAGAGATACCCATAAGATAACCCAAACTCAGAGGTGTCCCTAGTCAGGTCATGGTATTTGAGCTCGCTCCCATCAACTCTCTTGTAAGGATAAAATCTGTGCCAGTGAGCATCAAGAATGTTGACAAATGAGACTGACATTTGACACGCTGTATTTACTTAAAGCAAAGGTTAATTTTATGTGTCAACTTAACAGAGCCAAGGGATGCTGAGATAGCTATTAAAACATTATTTCTGGAAGTGTCTGTGAGGGTGTTTCAGGAAGAGAGTAGCATTACATGGGTAGACTGACTAAAGAAGATTGTCTTCATGAATGCAAGTAGACATCATCCAATCCAGGAAGTACCTGAATAGAACAAAAAAGCAGAGAAAGAATGAATTTCTTTCAGCTTGAGCTGAGCTATCCATCTCATCTGTATCTGTCCCTCATAGATAGACAAAAGGGTAGACATCATATAGTTTCTACTTATTTGGAGAAATCTGACTAGTATACTCAAACAAAGAACACAAAAATCACCAAAAAAAAAAAAAAAAAGTAACCATGTTCAGAATCCAGGACAAGATCCCAGAAATAGATAGACAGAAGTAAGTTTTCAGGCCCCTAACTTATAGAGTATATACCATGAGTAGTGACACCTGAGTAAGAATCCCATCAGACTCCAGTAGGAATGATTGATATAAAGAGCCTGGATATGTCCCAGAGGCCACGTCACCCAGGTCAGACATGCTCAGCAATCAGGATCACATCTACACACCAACTACCGGGTGAAAACCAGCCCAATGCAGACAGTCACTCAAACAGTTTTCATGTATCTCTGTCACCTTTCCGTAACATTGGATTGGTCCAAATACATGTTGAACTCAGCACCATGGAACCAGTACAAGGGTCCATTGCACAGGTGTCTCTATCACACTAAGAGAGAGCTATAAGGCCTTTCCTTGGAAGCTGTCAATGACACAAGGAGAGAAAGAAACTACACGCAAGTCTCATTGCTGTAAAGTCTCATGGAAAGATTCCCAATCATCCCTCATTACACGTTCTCACCTTCTCCTGCTGTGTGTTGTGTGCTAAGTCACTTCAATAGCGTTCAACTTTTTATGCGCACCCCCCCACCACCATGGACTGTAGCCCACCAGGCTCCTCTATCCATGAAATTCTCCAGGCAAGAATACTGGAGTGGGTTGCTGCGTCCTCCTCCAGGGAGTCTTCCAGACACAGGGATCATACCTGCATCTCCTGAGTCTCCTACATTGGCAGGCAGGTTCTTTACCTCTAGTGCCACCTGGGAAGCCTCTCACCTTCTTACCTGATAATTAAATTATTAGCTGGGCAATTGGCCATCTAGGTAGGACTATCTTCCCCAACCACAAGATAAATTTTGATCAACAGAACATTAGTTTAATTGATGTTGGTGATTTATTTCTGGATTGTGACCTTAAAGAAAGGATAACCCCCCCCCCACCATGAAAGTAATGAGAATGTAGGCAGCTGGCTTGAAATATGTAGATTGAAAGAGACATCCTTTCAGGCAAGGGTGTGCACAAAATCTCTCTCGATAACATTTCTCAACCATATAAATTTTCCCCAAACATTCCAGACACCTTATTGGCTTGTGAGCATTCAAAACTTCCAAATATGTTTGGACCTTCATGGGAGAGAGAAACTGACTTCCACATTTTTTGAACCAATGCTGTCTGAAGCCCTTGTTAGAACTAAATTGATAGCGAAACCAGTTGAGCCATATGTTTTTTGTTTTTAATAGCAATGATTATACCTAAAGAAAATCTTTGTATAAGTAAGAATACAGTACAATGGGTCCACATTTGCACCGTCTTGTCCATATGCCATCTGACAGAGGATCCCAGATGTAGCTTTAGAATTTAACAAACTTCGTCGTTTGCATAACTTACTTGGAATGGACTGTTTAGATCATCAGATTTCTAATTAACTAAATTATTTTGTGCTTAATAGGGACAAAAAAGTCTTCAGAAAAATAATCATTTTGACTCAGATTTTACTGGATAAAACTTAATCTTTAACAAATTGGATAATACTCCACAACCTAGTTATACAACAAAGCCATGATTTTAAACACCAATAATGTTTATGTTATGAACAGTAGGGCTCTAATTTTTAAATAACAAAAAAAGTGATGGAGAATAGAGTCTATCCTATAGTCTGCATTTATTAAAATGCTAGTTCATCAAGCACTTATTCAGCACCTGCTGGCTCCCACATCTGGTTTCACCACTTCATTTCTATACAGACTTATGCAGCCTGCCCCTTTTTTTGACTTTCTGATTTTTCATGGAAAAAAAAAAAGAAAATGATGGGGAGAGAACTCTGGGCTCTAGCTATTCTGTCTTTGAAAGGCCTTGATTCTAAGAATGGGACCTTGTCACAGGAAAATGACTCCTGTCACTGCCTTGACTTACTCCTCTCTTTCTGTAGGCAACTCATGCTAGAGCCAGATGTCTGCAGTTGGAGCTATCTCCCAGAAGCAACATCCCGTAACTGCTCCTCCACAGCTTCTTTAACAACTTGAGTTGACAGCAATGATGTTGCCTCAGGGCCTTTCCCATGCTGAGGATATCAATGCAGTATCCGAGCCATCAGCCCTCACTGGACATTAACGTCTTATAATGTGTGCTCTTGGAAAAAAAAAAAAAAAAACTTTTGAATTCCAAATTCCCTCCCTCTGTTAGAGAAATTGCTTGCTGATCATTCTGCTGATCTCTAAATATAGCCTTTCCAGGGTGCCCTGCCTCTTTCCCACATTCCAACAGGCTGGAGATGGCTGTCTTCTCTGCCAGGGCTGTGTTCATCTGGCCACAGTGAGAAACGTGGTGGGTTAATTAGATACTCCAGGTGGGATGATAAGCCTGCTGCTTAAGATGAAACAAATTTGTGGATGAGTTAACCAGATTCCTCTGTTCAGTTTAGGATTAGGTTCAGAAGGTAATCATACACACACTGATGTATGGGATCCATCCAGGCCAGAGCTCTGCTTCCAGAAGTTTCCTTGCGGGGCACCTGGAGGGCAGTGTAACACTCACATGTGTAACAGCATGGCCAAAAATCAGCATTCCTGGGATAACGGTTTAGAGAGCTATAATTAATTCGTTAGTTAACCCAAGCTGTTTTAAATATATACATATTTTTGAAAAATGATATCTTTGGAATCCCATTCCACTACTTATTAGCTAGGAAAATTTTGACAAGCTACTTGATTTCTGATTTCACATCTGAAATGGAGATAGTAACTACCTCACATGGTTATCTTACAAAGATTAAATGAGTTACCGTATGTAAAAGGCTTAAAACAGTGTTCTCAGTTAGCATTGCATATTTTTTTTTAATTAGTGTGCATAAGCATGAAAGGAAGTAGATGATGTCATAGGCTTTGAAGTCAGACAGACCTGACTTGGAGTCTGGGACTTTCTAACTACATGATTTAAGTCATTCAGCTTAACCCTCCTGAGTCATGGTTGCTGGATCTGAAAATGAGGGTACTAATGGCTATGTTAGAAAGTTGTGGAAAATATATGTGAAACATCAGACATGTAGCATATACCAGGAGATCCACTTACCCTTTAGCTTCCCTTAGGAGAAACAGTCTGAGCTTCACTGCGGAATAAGCGTGGCTTATGAAGTTGGAAACACCTTTTTCTAGGATGCAAGGACACCATTCCTCAGAAGATACTGTTAAAAATGACATTCACATTCAACTAAACAGAGGTTTTGTTTCCCCAATTGGAAACAATTTCAAACGTCCTAGTAATAAATGGAATTTAGCTCTTCTTAGAGTTTTTTGTGATTCTCTCTAAGGCCTACTGATGTCAAAAGGAAAACTAAAAGGATAACTCAGAAAAATTAAATGAGACTTTAGAATGGAAATTAGGAAATTCTGTTTCTAGCACAAACCAGGTAAAAGATAACCCAGATGTGGAGCATATGGCTGATGAGCAGAGGTGTTACTGTAGTGCCGGTTTTACCTCCCTTACCTGCATAACTTGTCCTCTTCCAGCCAACCTCTGATGAAGACCTGCATGTTCTAAAGAAGAAGCCAGTATCCCTAAACTTTAAAGACATCAGCAAAAGCATTTCCCAACTTAACCATTAAATTTAATTCCTGAAAGGAAAATAAAAATAAACACTAAATGGCATGAACTTAGAAGACCAAGATCTGAAACTTTTAGGCATGTGAGACTCAAGGGAAAACATAGACCACTAGGTAAAAACTTGAGGTCTTTTCTGATTGCTTACTTCCCCCACTTAAATATGATGTAAGTAGATTAAAGACCAAATATAAAAACAAAGCAACAAATAACACTGAAAAAATATATAGAAGAATATTGGAGTAGGAAAGATTCTCCTAAGACCAAACCCAGAAAGGATAAAGGAGAACATTATAATTCATACTACTGTGATATGACTACATCATACAACTTGTAAACTTTCATAAGACAAAGATACCCAAAGTTAGAAGACAAATCACAGACTTAAAGGGACAACAGAAAGTTGCAAAGTGTTACCTCAAGAGATGGGAGAAAGAATAGAGCAAGGAGGTTAAAGAAACTATGGCTCATATTATTTTGGATCGTTTGAATTTTTTGCCACCAGTATATACTTTAAAGGGAAGAGGGAAGAAGAGTGCAAAGAAAGAAGAACAGGAGGGAAAGGCAGGCAAAGTCTTGTCTACGAACTGAAAAACTGAGATCATGAATAAAGAAACTATAGATTTAGGGAAAAAGGAGAACATGACTGAACCTTGATAGAGAACTGAAATCCTGACACCACCACTTACAAGCTATGTAAACTTAGACAATTCATTCAATCCTTTCTAAGCCTCAAATTTCTTTACTAAATAATGAAGATAATACTTTACTTTTTACAGTGATTAAAAGGATAGCATAAAACGCAATATGTAAACTCCCAAACATAGTGCTTAAAACATACCATGTCTTAAATAAAGACGAAAGTTTTTTAACCTTTAAGAGAATGGGCAAAGGGGGCATTCGAGAGAGTGAAAGGATAGAAGGTAATTCAGGTGACAAGGACAGTGAGCAGATCAAGCTAAATAAAACTTGAGGCTGATTTAAGGTGTAGTCAGAGAATTTTAAGGGGAAATCTGAGCTGATTATATGCAAATATGCACATTGTAACTAATCCTTTGTTTCCATGCAGCTCAGACAAGTCCAACCAAGGTACGCAGCTGTGTTAGGCAAGGGGGAGTTGTAGACCTGCCGGGTGCTGAGCGCACAGCATTCTTGATTAAGGGGAAAAAATCAAATTTCTTCTCCTCTAATATACAAATCGGTGCTTATGGCATTTCTTGGTTTCTGGCCACCTAGCAATAATATAGCAAATTTCAAATCTAGGTGTTCTGAAAGAGGCATAGTCCAAGGGGAGAAGGATGCACTTGAAAACCCATTAGAAACACATGCAGAGTGTCCTTTGAAGTCTCAGCTCCCCCACCCCCCTGTTCTGCCTGAGTGTAAGACCTTATTCCAAAAGGTTGAACAAAAAAGGAAGATAGACTAATGATTAAAAAAAAAAAATCAGATACAGCCTTGCCCCGATAGCCCACCCATCATACTTTCAAATAAGCTGATCACTTACAGTAGAGGTTATTTAGAACAAAGTGGAGCTCCAGAGTCCATTTATTTGAATGCATTTCCATTTCAATCACCCTGCTTCAGAAGTCGCCTCTCCTTCCTGTCACGTAAGGTGAACAGAAGTGATTTTAAGGACTTACTTCATGAACTCCTCCTCTGAAAAAAAAGCAGAGTTGACTGGATAGAGAATTATTTTTAACCTCATTTGGGGCATAAGATTCAAAAATTAGTTCATTTCTGATCCTATTCTTGTGAGGGCATCATATTAGTTGCCTTTCAATATCCTTAGTCATAGGTTCTTAGATGAGTGAGTTTTCCTCCACTCTGTGCATAAATAGATTAAAGTTGTCTGTTCAGTGAGGAAGCAGAGATCAAAAAGATTTTTTTGAGATTTTTCATTTCACTTGGCATAATCATGGGTATACAAAGGAGTCCCTCCAACAGGGGTGTTCCATCAATTGAAGTTACTTTTCCAAAAACAGGAGATGATGGATGAATCTGAAGAGAACAACTACATAGTTCCTTGTGCAATAGGTACTCTTGTGACAAAAAAGCTTTTTATTCAAATGATTAACCAATACCAAGGTTGGTATCTATCCTGAGACTAAATATGAATAGAGATATTATACACATAACATTTAGCATTCATTCTTTATTTCCAGTGTATCATAAGAAGCAGTAGCAACACTGAAAAGCAAGATGCAAGAAAAAATTGTGCCACAAATTTTCACCTTTCCTACCACTTGAGCACTTATTCTTTTATGTACTGGGATCCCTGGACACTCTGAGGGAATACAGTACTCCTGCATTCCCTCTGAAAAGATAAAACACACACACCCTCAACAAAATATAAAGCTATTCTGAACAAACCAGAAATAAACCAGGTGCAGCTGTGAGGGCAAGGAGCATATGGGAATTCTCAGTAATTTCCACTCAATTTTGCTGTGAGCCTAAAAATACTCTAAAAAAAAAGTTTAATTAGATAGATAGACAGACAGACAGACAGATACATAGATGTGGAAATAATAGGCAGAGAGTCATAGAAAGTTTCCTAGAAGAGGCAGACTTTGATTTGAGGCTTAAGATACACTTAGTGAAAGCAGAGAACTATAATGAACAAAGGCCAGGAGTCCAGAATGTTTGGACTTCAGAGAAACCATCATTATTAGGTCAAAAGGAGCATGCTGGAAGTACTTTCAAATAAGTCTGAAGAGTAAGTAACTAGGAGGTAATGTCCTTGTTTTAAAATTATAACCTCAATCATCTCGCTAATTTATGCTATAACATGCCTACTTAATAGAGTCAAAATGCAGGTCTAATTAAGGAGGTTGAATCTCTGAGAATCAAAGCAAATGATTTCAGAAAGTTTGGTAGTGACCTGGTGCCATATTCACTCACTTTAGAGTCCAGGTGACCTGGCCAGCCTGAGAGGTCTCTAGCCCTATGGCACTGGATATACTCAACAATCCAAGGACTGAGGAGACAGGGTAGCTTTTCAGGAAAAAAGAAATCCTGAATCCTGTGGAATTTTTTCCTGGAGGAAGGAGTTCAAGGGGAGAGGTGCCAGGAGCAACTGAAGCAAACAGAAGAGGAAAAAAAAAAAAGAAAAAAAACCTCAAGTAATGGTAATTTGAAGGGTAGGAGGGAGGCTTGTGCATTTAGTTATGATAACACCAGTTCATCATGAAAGCTAAACTCAACAAGAAAGTCCTTAATCATTAACACTGCCATTCCAGAAATGTGCCTTCTCGCAGATGTGTTTGATAGATTCTTGGTGACAGAGCCTGCAGACAAGGACTTGTCAGTCCTGCGGCCTGGAACCCCTAACAACCCCTGAATACAGTGTCTGTGTGTGAGTGTGTGTGTCTGCCTCTGCCTATGTGTGTGGTGTGAGTCTTTGCAGGATATATATTTGTTTTCATTTTTGCTTCTCACCCTCCATCCTTGAGAATTCTTCCTTCTTGTTCCCTAAAATAAATTGGCAATGCCCAGTTTGCTCCACCGCATCTTTTCCTCCCCATACTTTCTGCTTGCTTTTGTCCCCGAAGGGTTTAGTCATCTTCACCCTCTGCTTCTAAGGGGTTGGCAGGGGTGGAATGGGGGGGGGGGCATATTATTGAAAACCATTTCTCCAGCCTTTGTCTCTTTCCAGCATGCCCCTCCGCCCCCCTTCATCTAACCTCAGAATAGAAGCTTCTAAACCCCTCGGAGAGGTTGAGAGGTAGTTAGAGGCCACCCGCCTGGCCCAGATCCCCGCAGCCAGGACCCGCGCCGATGAGGAGGTCAGACTTTAATTGGTCTCTTGTTGACTCCTGCCGCTTCTTCCCTCCTTGCCAGCCAAGCACCACGGCAGGCAGTTCACCAGACACATGGATGTTCACCTCCTCAGGCTTGCGATCCGCTGCCCTAAATCAACCGCCCTCTCCTGTGCCCTTCTCACTTCTCCCAGCACACAGTCTTGAGAAATATCCTAGCAATTTAGCATTTAAATCGGAAGCATTTGTTCTAACACCTGCTAGGGCTAGGGAGGGAACTGTGGGAAATAGTAAAGGTCCCTAAAGAGGTGAAAATAGTTGTATATCACCCGAGAGAACAATGAAATGGAGGATTGAAGGGAAGTAAGTAAGCCCTATTGCAAGGGAAAAGTTCTAACCAAGAGTCCGTGAAACTGCGGGATTACTTCCCTGGGGAAATGGTAAGACCTGCAGCCACGGAGTCATCAAAGACTAACCCAGCAAAGCACACAAAATAAACCGTGGTTCCACACAAAAGGCCGGATTTTGTCAGCACGTGGTAATGGCAGATTTCCCAGTTTGGACATCTGTTCTTAGACTTTGACCAGAGGAAAAACTACTATTGACTTTTCCGTACACTTGATGAGGACTCCCTGAAACTTGTGAGATGACAAAATGTGGCATGCTGCCATCTTCCAAAAATACATTTCTCTAACAGAGTCTTGGTTTATCACAGAATCACAGGTCTTTGCTAGGTCTTCACTTTATTTGAACCTATAAGACATCTGACAGTTAACTGCATCTTGTCTTGTACCATCTTTTCCATGACATATATCTCCCTTGTATATTATTAGTGATTTGTGTTTCTGACCTCTGTAGCTAATTAGTAAGTTCTCTGAGGACAGAGACCACTTGATTCCTCAAAACTTTCAGGGTTGGATCTTCTACATGGTAGGCATAAATATGCCCCCAAAGTGTAATCATCAAATACCACTATAAATTCAATTGAGTATAAGTCATTGTCCATGGAAAGTCTCTCAGAGAGGGTGCTAAGAAATTCGAGTCATCATTTCATCTAATTTTCTGAATGGCCTAATAGGTATTATTGTTCCCACTTTACAGAAGAACAGATTGAAGCTTAGAGAAATAAGAAAAGTAAAAAGAATAATAAACTTATCTGAAGTCTCCCAGCTAGTAAGTGACAGAGTCAAAATCCAAACTCACCCCATGCTTTTGCTCCAGTTCTGAAGGCCAGGGAAGGCAAAACTTATTATTGTAAAGCATATAGTAATAGCTAATTTCTTTGAAGGCTGTGCAGTGGGTTTGGGTTAAGTGATTTCTCTGTGTTAGCTAGCATGGGATGCAAGCACATGAAATACAACCTTTTACAGATGAGGAGACTGATACATAGAGACATCAAAGAACATAGCCATGCAACCAGTAGGAGGAAAGCTGAGATTTGCACCCCACTGGTCTCATTCTGGTGTCCATGCTCTTTACTATTTAATTCAGGAGAAGGAAATGAAAATTCAAAAAGAAAGTCTAGGGCCTCAAGCAGCTAGTCACATACCACTTTCACCACAGCATAATTTGCTAATTCAATAATTGTTTAGTAGAATTGACTTTCCATCAAATTTCATTTCATGTTTATTCCTAGTCTATAAAAAGTTTACCCAAATACATGAAGACAACTCAACACTGCTCTTGTACCTTTCTTGAGTTCCAAAATAGCAATATTCAAAATATTTCTTGGTGAGGAAAAGTAATGTCAGTGCCCAAGCACCCCCTGCAGGAACTGGCGATGAGGCAGAGAAAAGCTGTCGCTAAAGTCTTGGGCACAGAATTTGCAGAAGATGTGGAACGGAAACTGTGTAAATGGAAATGCCACACTTGAAGTTTCCATGGTTCAAAAAAACCACAAAGCCTTTGTACCAAAGTTTCTACCATTCATCAATTTATGTCATTTATATCCATTCCTTACAGAGAAAACTGATAATGTACACTAGAAGTCCAGTTCAGTTCAGTCGCTCAGTCGTGTCTGACTCTTTGTGACCCCATGGACTGCAGCACGCCAGGCCTCCCTGTCCATCAGCAGCTCCGGGAGCTTGCTCTAACTCATGCTCATCAAGTCAGTGACGCCATTCAACCATTAATCCTCTGTCATCCCCTGCTCTTCCCACCTTCAATCTTTCCCAGCATCAGAGTCTTTTCAAATGAGTCAGTTCTTCCCACCTCAGGTGGTCAAAGTATTGGAGCTTCAGCTTCAACATCAGTCCTTCCAATGAATATTCAGGACTGATTTCCTTTAGGATGGACTGGTTTGATCTCCTTGCAGCCCAAAGGACTCTCAAGAGTCTTCTCCAGCACAATAGTTCAAAAGCATCAATTCTTCAGCCCTCTGCTTTCTTTATGGTCCAGCTCTCACATCCATGCATGACTACTGGAAAAACCACAGCTTTGACTAGACAGACCTTTGTCGGCAAAGTAATGTCTCTGCTTTTTAATATGCCGTCTAGGTTGGTCATAGTTTTTCTCCCAAGGAGAAAGCGTCTTTTAATTTCATGGCTGCAGTCACCATCTGCAGTGATTTTGGAGCCCAAGAAAATAAAGTCTGTCACTGTTTCCATTGTTTCCCCATCTGTTTGCCAGGAAGTGATGGGACCAGATACCATGATCTTGGTTTTTTGAATGTTGAGTTTTAAGCCAGCTTTTTCACCCTCCTCTTTCACTTTCATCAAGAGGCTCTTTAGTTCTTCATTTTCTGCCATAAGGGTGGTGTCATCTGCATATCTGAGGTTACTGATATTTCTCCTGACAGTCTTAATTCTAGCTTGTGCTTCATCCAGCCCAGCATTTCTCATGATGTATTCTGCATATAAGTTAAAGAAGCAGGGTGACCATATACAGCCTTGATGTACTCCTTTCCCAATTTGGATCCAGTCTGTTGTTCCATGTCTGGTTCTAAAGTGTTGCTTCCTGACCTGCATACAGATTTCTCATGAGGCAGGTAAGGTGGTCTGGTATTCTGACTCTTGAATTTTCCACAGTTTGTCATGATCGACACAGTCAAAGGCTTTGGCGTAGTCAACACAGCAGAAGTAGATATTTTTCTGGAATTCTCTTGCTTTTTATAAGAGGCCAATTGGATGTTGGCAATTTGATCTCTGATTCCTCTGCCTTTTCTAAATCCAGCTTGAACATACCATAGAAAGGATACCCCAATAAGTAACTATAATCAAGCCACAAACTCCTTCAAAGTGGGCACGCACCTCTTGGCTCTCTTCTGTGTCCATCCAAGTTTGCCTGATCAGTGAAAACTAAATGTGGCTAAAACTTTCTGTGTTCTTGTCCTGACTCTACCACAAGCCAGCTAGGCAACAAGCCAGTTATGGGGTCAGGGAAGGTGACAGGCATAGAGGACCGGGATACAGGAGAACACTCTCCTCTTCAAGAAAGGCAAGTCACATATCTAGTGGGCACTAGAGTCTGAGCAAATGATCTATTTTACACACACATGTGTATGACAATTTTTCTTCAACATATTATAGATGGAGAGATAAACGAGATTCAGATTTATTTAACAGTGTCACTAAACTCATAATGGCTTTTTGTAATTGTTTTTTTAATCAGTGAGCGCAACTACTGTGCAAAGAAACTGGGAAATTTTATAATGTTTTTTAAAGAATCCTCACATTAATAAGGGGCCTCCTGGGTGGAACAGTGGCAAGGAATCCACCTGCCCTTGCAGAAGAAGCAGGAATCTTGGGTTCAGTTCCTGAGTCAGGAAGATCCCCTGTAGTAGGAAATGGCAACCTACTCCAGTATTCTTTCCTGGAAAATTCCATGAATAGAGAATCCCAGTGTGCTCCATACTGGGACATACTGAGCACTCAGGCACATTAAAAAATGTTTGAAAATACTAGAAGAGAGGACATTTTTTTCTATTCTAAACTTTAGCAATCCTTTGAGTTAAAGTGGGAATGAAATGACTTGTCAATGCCTTTCTTTTTTTTTTTTTTAATTTCTTTTTTAATTGGAGGAAAATTGCTTTACAATGCTGTGTTGGTTTCTGCTCTACAACAAAGCAAATTGGCCATAATTATACATTTATCACTTCCCTCTTGAGTCTCCCTCCCCTCCCCCATCCCACCCCTCAAGGTCATCACAGAGCACCAGGTTGGGCTGCCTGTGTTATATTGCAACTTCTCACAAGCTGTCTCGTTTATACATGGTAGAGTATATATGTCGATACTTCTTCTCCATTCATCCCACTCTTTCTTTCCCCAACTATGTCCACAAGTCCATTCTCTATATCTGTGTCTTCCTTCCTCCCCTTCAAATAGGTCCATGAATACAAATCTTCTGGATTCCATATGTGTGCATTAATATATGATATTTGTTTTCCTCTTTCTGACATCACACTGTACAACAGGCTCTAGGCTCACCCGCCTCACTGGAACTGGCTCAGATGTGTTCATTTTTATGCCTGAATATTATTCCTTCGTATATATGTACTGCAGCTTCTTTATCCATCCATCTGTTGATGACATCTAGGTTACTTCCATGTCCAAGCTATTGTAAATAGTGCTGCACTGAACAGTAGGGTACCTGTGTCTTTTTCAATAATGGTTTCCTCGGAGTATATGCCCAGTAGTGGGACTGCTGCTGGGTCATATGGTAGTTTTATTTCTAGTTTTTTAAGGAATCACCCATTCTCCATAGTGGCTGAATTCGTTTACCTTCCTTCCAACAGTGCAAGAGGGTTCCCTTTTTGCAACATTGTCTCCAATATTTATGGTTTGTAGATTTTTTGATGATGGCCATTCCAACTGGTGTGATGTGATACCTTATTGTAGTTTTGATTTGCATTTCTCTAATAATTAGTGATGGTGAGCATCTTTTCGTGTGTTTATTGGTCATCTCTCTGCCTTCTTTGCAGAAGTTTCTGTTCAGGTCTTCGACCTATTTTTTGGTTAGGCTGTTGTTGTGGCTGTGGCTTTTTTTTTTTTTCCTGATATTGAGCTGTATGAACTGCTTATACACTTTGGAGATTAATCCTTTGTCACTTGTTTTGTTTCCAAGTATTTTCTTCCATTCTGAGACTTGTCTTTTCATCTTGTTTATTGTTTCCTTTGCTATGCAAAAGCTTTTAAATTTAATTTAGCTCCCATTTGTTTATGCTTGTTTTTGCTTCTGTTACTCTAGGAGGTGGGTCACAGAGGATCTTGCTTTGATTTATGTCATCGAGTGTTCTGCCTATGTTTTCCTCTAAGAGTTTTATAGTTTCTGGACTTACATTTAAGTCTTTCATCTATTTTGAGTTTATTTTTGTGTATGGTGTTAGGAAGTGTTCTAGTTTCATTCTTTTGCATGAGCTGTCCAGTTTCAGCACTGCTTATTGAAGAGTCTGTCTTTTCTCCATTGTATATTCTTGCCTCCTTTGCCAAAGATAATGTCAATACCTTTCAAACCATGTATGTGCTTCATTCTTAAAAATTGTCTTTTGCTGATGATAATTTCCATAATTTGCCATTATAAATCAGGCATGTTTTTATTTTCTTATCTGGCTCTATAAGTAAGTTCTTCTGAACATTTTCTAAATTGAAAAGGTAATTATTATCTTTAATTGGGTTTTCTCACCTCCTTCAAAGATAGCTAGGTCTTTGTAAGGATGCCATGAGCTTTACAATGGTGGATGTAGATCATTCAGCCCTATCTCTCACTATATCCCTCTAGGCACATAAACCATTGTTTTCTTTCTGAAACCTGCCTCATATCCACACACACACACACACACACACACACACACACACACACACACTGTTCCATTTCCTGGGCATGCCTTTTTATCTCTCCTCAGACCAGTTCAAATATCGTTAAGACTTCCTCCCTTGCATCATCACTGTTTAGCACTCTGTCCCCGAACACAGATGGCTGTGTGCCTAACCGAGGGCACCTCCCTCTGTCTGCTGTGATAGCTCATTGTTTGGATGGCTTTGCCCTCTCATGGCCTGGAAGCTACTTGAGTTAATTATGACTGTCCCTCATTTATCTTCTTTCCCCTAGATATTCTAGCTAAGGTGATCTCTAAGTGTTCATTAAAGGCCCTGAATGAATGAAATGATAGATGAAGTAACCATAGAAAGCAAATATCTTTGATTATGAAAAACTACACTTGAATTCAAAAAGTTGAAACTGGTTTCCAACTTGTACCTGACATGGTTTAAAATGAGTATATCTAGGTTACTTCCATGTCCAAGCTATTGTAAATAGTGCTGCACTGAACAGTAGGGTACCTATGTCTTTTTCAATAATGGTTTCCTCGGAGTATATGCCCACTATATACTTCCTACTCTTAATTATCTGATGTTTTTCACACTCTATCAAAAGGAAAGTGAAAGGAAATAAATTCTTTCCGCAAAGTTTCTCCACCCTGCTTCTATACTCTACAAAAGGAATTAATAAACCAACATTATTCCTAGAGCTGGTTTGATATAAATTGATGACTCTAGTATTCAAACCAAGATGGGATGGTAGGATAAGACTCTGAGAAAATAAATTTTCGGTAAAAGAAGAAACTACATTAATTTTATCACCACATATAAAAAACCTAAAATTAAGAAAAAACAGAGAAGAGAAAATTATACTTCCTTGTGGAGGTAAGCATAGGCAAGAGAGGGAAAAATAAATTTGTTCTTTTATTGCCAAACCAAGTGGAAAAGATTAGACTGTACATGTAAGAATGAAAACACTTGCTAAAACAAAGGCTATAGCATTGTGTTTTTTCTCACTGCAAAATTGTTTCTTTAAACTGCAGAAGGATAATACAGCATTTAGTACAGGACCCAGGACAAAGAACTGACAACTGCTAACATGAACAGATTACTTCATCCCCATCAGGTACTATGCTAAGCTCTTTATCTGCTCACAATATTTTATTCTTACAATAGCCCTATGAACTGTAATTTGAGAACTGTTATTATCTTCATTTTTCAGATGAAGCTTAATAAGATTTGGTTGCCCGAGATGACAGAGTTAGTAAGCAGTCAGACTCAGGCAGTCTGATTTCAAAGTCCTAACCACCTCCTATTTCTAGGATAGTTTGAGAATAGGATATCTGGAATTTCATCTCAATTCTCTATTTGAGGTAGATTTTAAATATTAGACAGAATTTTAACAAATCTGGACCAAGATAAGATTTTTCAGTTTGAGAGACCAACATTAATAAAGATGCAGAGGGGAGAAAACAAGAGTTATCCCTGAGGGATAGATGGACCCAGGGAGGTAAGACCACATCATCTCAGAGGAGAATGAGACTGGTACATTTAAGCCCCAGGCCAAATTCAGCCACCAAGTGTTTTTGCAGAGCTGTTGATTGAAGAATGATTTTTTATATTTTTAAGTGGCCAAAAAACAATTTCAAAAAGAATATTTCATGACAGGTAAAATTATTATTATATGAAATGTATAGCAATTTTAAAAGTGCTGTATCCAGAGCTCTGAAAGACTTTGAGACATAAAGTGGCATAATTAGGAACTTGGTTTATAAGATTGTAAAAAAGACATTCTCAGATGCTTTCTGTAATGATCATTCACTGTATGATCACAAAAGGAAGTAGGACAGCAAGGCAACTGACTGAAGGGCAATAAAGCCATTTTGGGCCCCAGAACTTCAAAGTTTCAAGAAAAGCAGTTTATCTACTCTAGGACTCATCATAATCTCAAGGGAGTCACCAGTTTTATGTGCCTGTAACATTGTTACCCCAAGAAAGTCTATCTGTTTGAATTGATTCATTGCGGACTCGTATGGAGCATGCCTTATCCTGCATAGTATGGTGGCTAGTCCCTGCAGATCAAGCCTCTCCATGGTTGTCCATGGCTGAGGCCGTTCGTTGGTCTAGACAATTGCAGGAGAGCAGGCTCTATTGTTCTCCACATTCAGAGATGAAGCTCCAGCATCTACGCAAGAAGTGCTTGAGAGCCCTTGCCTTTGAAGGGAGAAGTGAACACAGTAGCCCCTTAGCATTTTTTTAAATATTTATTTTTAAATTAATTTATTTTAATTGGAGGCTAATTGCTTTACAATATTGTAGTGGTTTTTGTCATACATTCATATGAATCAGCCATGGGTGTACATGTGTCCCCCATCCTGAACCCCCCTCCCACCTCCCTCCCCATCCCATCCCTCATCCCAGTGCATCAGCCCTAAGCACCCTGTCTCATGCACCCAGTCCATGCATGGACTGGCTATCTGTTTCACATATGGCAATTATACATGTTTCAATGATATTCTCTGATTCCTCCCTCAAATAACTACTCCACAGACCTTGAGCCATACACCTGTCTAGACTTCAGTGGAACCTCTAGCTCAGCACCTGTGCTCTGGCTACCCGGCTCTATTCTACACTTCACAGCTACACCAAGTCTTATTGGCTCAAAATATCTAAAGGTAAATATAAGCACCAGCTTTGAATTCTAATTTTATATCCTAAAAGCCTAGTCCATTTTATCTACTGCTTTAACCACAGCATTCTTTTTCCTGCAGCACTCTTTGTCTTTACTGCAATTACCCTAGTTCTTTCCAAAAGAAGGAAGGGAGAAATAAGGGAGAGAGAAAAGGGAGAAATAATAAAGAAAACTAAGATGTTCACCCTTGGGGGTGTATCTGTACATTAGTGATGACAAGTCAATAGACAGTTGGTCATTCATCTTCCTTTGATGATCTTTATCTGTGTCTTACTTACTTTGAATAAAATAGCAAGCACTTAACTAGCTCAACAAGTCCCAGTAGTTCCAAATCTGAGTTCTTAAAAGGTCTTTGTTTAAACTATTTTGAACAAACAGGCAAAAATCAGTTTTACAGTAAATTTGACAGTTGGAGAAAAAGGTAAAGTAAACCTATATAAATAAGTCAGGAGAGAAACCGGCTTCTAATCCTCAATCAATTGTTCACTAGCTACAAGATCTTGATGAAGTCCAAACACTTCAGAGCCTCATATTGGTCAGATATGAAAATGAATAATAATAAAAAAAAAAGAAAATGAATAATAAAGCTTCTGTCACAAACATCACAACTGGCACTGGTGATCAAATGAGAAGATAACACTTTCCAAGTTTCAGAAACTGTCAACTACAGACTACATGTGAATAAAGGATGTGAATGTTCATGCACAGAATGAACATTGCAGGCCTACAGAGGAGTGAGCCAGCACTCCAGGGCAGACTGACAAGGGGCTGATTGTAGATGACTTGGAATTTCATTGGAATTCCTTGCAATTCACTGGAATCTTGAAGGAAGAGAGTATATTCTAAGCTGAAATGACTTGTGCAGGCAAAGCACAGAAGTCAAGCAGTTTAATGTGTTTAAGGAGCTGTGAGTAACTAGTATGGTGAGAGCAAGAGTGAGTGTGTTAGCCAAGCCAAGCTGAGGGAGGTGAACGTGGAAAAGGTGATCCTAAGCCCACTACTCAGTTCAGTTCAGTTCAGTTCAGTTGCTCAGTCGTGTCCGGTTCTTTGTGACCCCGTGGACTGCAGCACGCCAGGCTTCCCTGTCCATCACCAACACCTGGAGCTTGCACTAACACATGTTCATCAAGTCGGTGATGCCATCCAACCATCTCATCCTCTGTCGTCCCCTTCTCCTCCCGCCTTCAATCTTTCCCAGCGTCAGAGTCTTTTCCAAGGAGTCAGTTCCTCACATCAGGTGGCCAAAGTATTGGAGTTTCAGCTTTAGCGTCAGTCCTTCTAATGAATGTTCAGGATTGATTTCCTTCAGGATGGACTGGTTTGAGCTCGTTGCAGTCCCTTGAATGCCAGGGTTAGAATTTTGGAGATTATTGAGAGTCATAGAGCAGTATTTTCAAACCAATGGTTTGGCAATAGCAGGCAGAATAGATTGCAGGGAGACCAGGGAGCAGATAGAACCTGTTAGAAATTGTTGTCCACATCCACCTGAGGATGAGATAAGGAACTAAACTAAAGTTATCACTGTGTTGGCTAACATAAAGGATTTGGTAACAGATGAGGATGTATAAGAGATAATGAAGCACAACTTTTAAAGATGCTGTCATTGGTAAGAGTGAAGTCATTCAGTGTAAACTATCTCAGAAAAAATTAACTCAGTTTCAGCCTCAGTTTTTGGAGGTGATGATATCTGTGACTTGAAAGAGCTTGAATATACTACATGGGAAAGCATCACAATATTGTAAAGTAATTATCCTCCAATTAAAGTAAATATATTATTTAAAAAAATGAAAAGACTTTGAGAAAGGAATGGACTTGAATGGGGCTTGGAGCCACAGAGAAAGACAGGAGACATCCATTTCTCTGGATTTTTCTATTGAGCAAGGTTCTTCAAAATAGGCATAAGGAGGCTTAGAACAATCCTGTCAGAAGGAAGACAGCTCCTCAGGGATCTTGAACAGTGGAGAAAGAGATGCAAGCCTCTTATATGAAGACTTCTGATGGTCTAAACCCAACCCTCTCCAGAGGTCCCACACACAGAAGGAAACCACAGCTCAAGCCAAATATTTCTGAACTAGGAGAATGAGAAGCCAAACAACAAGGAGTACTGATTTCTATTTAAATATAGTATTTTTATTACTTTTCTGGAAATTTGATACCAATCCCTTTTTAAACTAGACAAAGCAGCATAATTTTTTTCTTTCCAAATGATTGACACTCAAAAGATAATACCCTTTAAATTCCTCCAATTAAAGCAAATTTAATTTTAAGTTTAATTAAAGGAAACTTTAATTAGAAAGAAGATTAAATTTTAATTAAATTTCTCTAAAATCTTCATACCAGCCTTTACAGCTAATATTTCTGTCAGAAACCAAATCCCTTCTTAATATTCTTAAATTCTATTCTAGCATTTTCCTTCATATTAATACAGCATCTCACCAGCTGTACCTGCCACTGTGAAAATTATTCTCATCTTAAAATACTGGAAATGTAACTGAGGAACCAAAGTCTCCCTGGGAAGAGAAGAAAAAAACAACAGATTCTATTATTGATGAGAATTTTATTTTCGGTCTCTTCACAGTCCTTTCTGAGGCAATTAGGTACGGTGGGCCTGTGGTGAGCCAGTTGGGCTGTATCCACACCTCTGACAACCACTTATGGAACTCCTACTGTGTGTGTTGCCCCGCGCAAAGTTCCCTGTCTCGCAGGGAAATGTTAAAATACTAGCTCAGTCAGAGACCCATTCGACAGAGCATAGACCAGTTTTGCCTCCTGAATTCTTGGCTGTTCCTCCCCTCCCAGAGTCAGGAAGAGAAACACCATCTCCTGATGCCTGACTCATCCAGGTCTTTCCACTGCTTCCCCCTGCCTGATGCCGGACACAGCTCCCTAGCCGAGGACTCTTAGATTCTGCACCTAAATTGCTGCCTGACAGTTACATTATCTGTAAGAATAAACTAAACACTGGCTCTCACATTCCTCATCTGTAAAATGGCGTAATAAAACCTGTCAGGCCTACTTCTTAAGAAGTCAGAAATACCAAAGGAAATAGTGTAGATAGAAAGTTTCTGAAAATTGCCGAGTGCTACATATTTCTGTGTATAACCACCTCCTACTGTCACACTGCATATCTTCTTCCCTTCCTCCCAGGACCCACGCCCTGTTCCATCAACCTATATAACCCAGCCCAGCTCTTGTGCCACCTCCTCCTTAAAAACAACCCTGAACAAAACCCCGACAGGGAACATTCTTTTACACATGAACCCTGGCCCACTGCTTTATATTTACTGATATACAGCAGACTCCTGTCTCTGCCTCCAGACACAAGAAAGGACCTTCAAGGTTCCCAACATAAGGGTGTGAATCTATGGCTGATTCATGTCAATGTATGACAAAACCCACTGAAATGTTGTGAAGTAATTAGCCTCCAACTAATAAAAAAATTAAAAAAATAAAAAAAAAAAAAAATAAAATGAGAATAAAGAATTTCATTAAGAAAAGTTACCTTTAGTTTTCCTGACAGTCAAAACTCTCCTTGGCAGGTTCCTAGATTGAGTTTACAACCGCTGTGAAAAAGGCTGCCCTGAGCTCATTACCTGCTACCCCAAGTGTCAGCTAAACACCCCGTTTTCTTGAGGAGCTAATATGTGCAGCCTAATTTTATTCACCTTTGATTGTCCCCTAACAACTCAACTTGCCCTCACCCTAGGGCATATTTTGGCCCTAGACCTGGAATGCCTCTCCCAAATTTTCTATTACTTGTCTTCAAAGCTTCCAACAAACCCAAGCTCCTCCAAGAATCCTGTCTTCCTCCTCCCACTTCTGAAGTCCTGTGTCCCTACTACTTGGCTGACACCCAATGAAGACTTAGGTGCTGGGCCTATTTCCTTGCTGTACCCTGGGTGTCAGTCGCATCCTGCAACTTCTCCAAGGAAAGATCTGCATTTTAGGCTCTTTCTGTAACTCCTGCAAAGCCCAGATCACTGTTGCCTACATAGGTAACTAGAAACACTTATTCATTAACTTTTTAAAATGGAGCAGAAGCCTACACTCATTTGTAAAGTGCAGAGTACACGAGAGATGTCATAATTCTCAGCAGCAAAGACATTTAATACATGAGCAAACAAAAGAGACGATGGTCAGAAATAGAAATTGAAAGATGGAGGAAAGACGCTTAAATCTGTGGTAAAGCGGATTTGACTCAGGATAAAGATGATGGTAGGGAGGGTAGCTTCTCCCAGGAGTGTGTGTGGAGTGTGTGGGAGATTGCTAAGTCCCCAAAGTGGGAGGAAGCAGTCATGGACAGAGGCCTCAGAGAAGACTTTCTCCAAGACCAACTCTGGGCCCTTGGTGATCCATTATTCAACTGTAAAATGGGTACAGTGTAATTCTCTCCAGGGCTTTTGTGAGACCTAATTATTTATTGTTTGTAAAGGCTTTGAACTCTCTGGATGACAGACACCACAAACAGTTCAAAAGCTGACTCTAGACCATTATTAGCTCTAGTTAGACTCACAGTGAGAGGAAAGACATGACCGTTTTCAGCACACCTGTCAGCTCGGCCTTTTTTATCATTTGTAGGATTTTCGTGGCTAAATTAGAATTGCTCTTCATTACTTTTTCACTGGCAATTAAAAAAAGATCAAAATGGGACTTGTAATAAGGAGGCCGAATGCTAATTTTTGCTCTCTATAGAAAGGCAAAACATACATCTCAGGAATCCTTTTCTCTTTACCCTCATAGTCTGCAAGAATTTTAGGGGATACATGACTTTCTTCTTTGTCTGCCTCAGGAAAATTAGAGAAGGAGACTTAAAGAAGTGAGAGATGAAATTAAAACTCACCAGTTTTAAATGTTGATTTTTTTTTTTTCCTTCTTTACACTAGTTGCCAAACTTCCAAACTGCCCAGTGATGGAACACTCTTTTTTAAGCTGAACCTCTAAATAGAACCACAATTCTCATTATCTAAAACCTGTTGACAATGAATTCTGAAGTTCTCTTTCTGTCTCTTTTTCTCTCTGCCTCCCCTCCATTCTCCCGGCTCCTATGAATGATTTAAGCTCTGCAAGTGAGCTTCTCAAGGATCCAATGGGATGGGAGTTTGATAATTTCCTTTTCCCGTTCTGGCTGAAGGATGCTTTGACATCCCTTTTCCATCAAGGGCTCTTGCCTACCAGTCATGCCTACCTCATACTGAGGTACCCATTTGCCTCCGGCTTTCTTCCTTGTCTTTTCCTTGACCTTTCTGCTTCCAGGAATATCTTCACTGAGAATCTGCTTGCTCCCATACTTTTGCCTAGCTTTATAGAGGTATACTTGACAAATGAAAAGTGTATTTGCACAATCAAAATCTTTAACCTGATGTTTTGATGTATGTATACACCGTGAAATGAGTATCACAATTAAATTAATTAACACATCTATCATCTCAAATACTGTTTTCTGTAGTAAGAACACATTTGTCCTAGCAAATTTCAAGTAAATAAGATAATATTATTAACTATAGTCACCATGCGGTACTTTAGAGCTCCAGAACTTATTTGTCCCACATAACTGAAACTTGGTATTTTTTGACCTACATTGACTTCACCACTCAGCCCCTAGCAGCTACTATTCTACTTCCTGTTTTTGTGAGTCTGAATTTTTAGTTTCCACATATAAGCAAGAGGATATTATCTGTCTTTCTGTGTTTGGCTTATTTTACTGAGCATAATTCTTTCCAGATTCATCCTTGTTTGTTACAAAGAATTGATTGTGTGTGTATTATATGCTACATATAATATACATGTATATTTCTAATGTATACATCTATATTACATACGTAGACCTTTCACAGCTTCTTTGTCCATTCATTCATCCATGGACACTTAGATTGTTTCCACATCTTGTCTATTGTGGATAATGCTGCAGTGAACATGGGGCTGCAGATGTCTCTCCATGGTTCAGATTTCATTTCTTCTGGATAAATACCTAGAAGCATGATTGTGGGATTGCTGGGTCATAGGGCAGCTTTATTTTTAATTTCTTGAATACCTTGTTTACTGTTTTCTCCCACCTTTGAGAATTAGGGCTTACAATAGGCATTGACCTCACTTTTTTCCTAGCTCTTCTTTCTCTCTTATTGACAGAAGTTAATTTACCAAAATAAATATTCATGTTGGAGTTTCAGGTGGCAATTAGGAAAGAGCAAAGATGTCATGCTCCATATACTCTATATTCTTCTCCACTGTAGATTAATCTTCACAAGATTAATCCTAAGAATCTAAATTTTTAAATAATGCTTACAGATGACAAGTTGTACCCAGAATGGGGAGTTGAGAATGAGTTGTCTGGAAGACCAACTGAAGTAGAATGCTTTCTGTTCTGTTTCATCTGCAAAGCTGGGAGTTGGCAGGGTTCTATGTAGCATTAATCCTCCACAATAGTAGATACTGTCTAAACAACAAAAAGGGATAAGATAGCCCACCCACATGGACTACAGGAACAAAGTCCCACATTTTTCCTGATTCAGGAGAGTCAGAGGACCCCAACCTATGGTGTGGGGACACTAGAAACTTTCCTGGTCCTCTATCAAGTTCTTGTGTCCATATTCAGGGTATTTGCAAGTATCCTGTAAATGACTTCATCCCACAGCAAAAGAAGTGTGCACCACATGATTACTCAGTCTAAAATGTCTTGAATGTGCATTTAATAAACACACATTCTGTCTTTCCATAAATTGTTTAAGAACACAAAGTTTCCTTTTTAATAACTGTTATTGGTTTCCTGTTATTGTTGCTGCTGCTGCTACTGGGGGACATATTATATGATATAAACAGCAAAAGCATCCATTTCAATAGTAAGTCCTTAAAATACACTAATTCAACAACAACCCAAAAACCTTAATGCTCAAGGACTAAAGCAATGAGATGGAACTTTCAGAAAACTCCCCAATGTTCTGTCTTTACTCCCTCTCAGAGTCCTGTTTCCAAGAGTACCTCTGTACAAATGTTCCTCTTTAAACACGCAGCCTGCTCTCTAACCCCATTTTCACACCAAACACCCACAAACATGGTATATCTCAGTCATTTCATTTTTATACTGTTTATGATTTTCACGTGTTCTCAGGTTTCTTTGGTTCCTTACAAAATGCCATACTTATCTTTGGCTTATCATCCATCAAAAAACATTTGAATTAAAATTTAAAAAAAATCACTCAGCCACTCTCTCGACCATTGCAGTAGGGCACTGAAGACCTATATTCTGATTCCAGTTTTGCAAATAATTGGTTGTGTGACCCAGAACTAATCATTTAATCTCTCTAATTTCTTCATCAGTAACATAAGAAATATAAATTTCTTACCTGTTTTACAAAGCTTTTGTGATAAATATTTGAGGACTGAATATACATCTAACATCTCTGGCTCTGATTCTCCTCTGAGAGCCGTCTCTGATGACGGCACTTCACCTACTTATAATCCATGCTTTCATTCACTAGGCACACATTTATTGTCCCAACTTATCTGTCAGGCTTTAAGAGCTCACACCCCCTGGGAAGGTAGACTCTTGACAAGACTGCACCTTGTCTGACAGGTACCTAGGTGCTAGGGGGCATGGTACCCCCTTTGTAAAATCATGGACAGACTTGGGGCAGTTCATCAACGTATGTGTGAAGTGGACATGTGTCTTCCTTTGTTTTTCTATCTCATCACCCTTTATTCATTCCTCTTCCCTAATAGAATCTTCTTTTGTGAAATGTACACTTTCCCAGTGGACCAAGGAGCAGACTGTGCTAATTGGGTGCTCCTTCCCTGACACATGCAGCTTTTTCACAGTGACAGAGACTTTAAGTGTAGGAATTTCCTGATGATGGCTGTGGCCACTGGCCTACTCTCCCTGGGATGAGCTGTTCCAGTCTTTAGCATTCCTGCTCCTCAGAGTTGTCTCACTTCCCATCATCTTCTGAGTTTTCAGCTTTCTCTGTGAGTTATCAATAGGTTTCCACCAAATTTTACTTGCTCTTTAGTTAGTCAGAGTTGCTGTAACAACAAAGCCACAACAACAAAAACCTGAATAAGGACAATAAGCTGAACATCATGTGCATGTGCCTCTGTGACAGTGAAACACACAGGCCCACCTCAGTGCTCAGCACATATTCATTCATTCAACCAACACATATCCATTGAAAAACTAGGAGTCAGGCCCCGGGCCCTCATGAAGCTCATGGTTGGGCAAGGAGGATGGACAGTGAGCAAGTGACTGAAAGTACAGTGAGTATTGAAGAAGGGCAGGGCTTTACTGAACAGTATGGCAGGCAATCTGGAACTAAGGGAGGACTTCCCATGTAGAAGTCATATTTTGCCTTAGTTGTAGGGGATGAAGAGGAATCTTCTAGGTAGAGGCTGGGGGATGAAGTTCTAGAGGGAGGGAATAATCTATGCCCTGAGTAAAAAACCATGAACAGAGCCCACTGCCTCTCTGTTTCATGAATCACTGGGGTACAGTGTAAGGGGATATGAATTTTAGGGAGACAGGAAGCCATCTGTTAGCCCTGGTCCCACAGATGACTCACTCTGTGAGCTTGAAAAGGCACTTGCTTTTTCATGAGCATTACCTTGTCTGTAATATTAGGGTGGAGGGACACCGAATGCAGAAGGTCTCTAATATGTTATGATTTATGCACATTTCTCATGTCTAGTAACGGGTGGATAAAGGACATGACAGGAGCTTCATCTAAAATGACCATCCATCCCATCTTCTTGCATCTCCTCTCTGCTGCCCTCCATATGATAGAGCAGCATAGGTGCAGAGTACTTTGAGAAGTAATAAGAGGACACGGGTGGGTAAGGTGTGAAAGGCAGATAGGCAAACTGTTGCCAAAGGTACCTGTACTAATTTTTAGTCAGTCAAGAAATAATCCTACTTAGTATCCACTTCCCTCTTTCGTGCTATTTAAAATAGTAGCTCTCTCATATTCAGTTCAGTTCAGTTGCTCAGTCGTGTCCGGATCTTTGCGACCCCATGAATCGCAGCATGCCAGGCCTCCCTGCTTACCCCATTGTAATGATGTGTATGTTCTCTTCTGTTTTGTTTGTTTGTTTGTTTTTATGCTTTGGCTTAAATTAACATTTATTCAAACATCACCAAACAAATGCTCACAGAATGCACAACAAGACAGGCCATATTTGGGTACATAAAAATCTCAATAACTTTTCTGTAATTGAAATTGCACAAAATGTGGTCTCTGATCACACAGCGTTTACCTAGAAATCAATAAAAAGTCTGCAAAATTGCCCAGTTTTTGGACAATCAGCCACACACTTCTGAGCCCACATATCAAAAAAGAAATCACATACCAAAAAAGAAAATATTTTGAATAGAAATTACTGTGCATGCTAAAATATCAACAAGAAATCTTTCACCATTTACTTGCTTAAATTTCTTTCCTTTTTAGCCAATTCAACATAGTTATGATTTGTATAATTTTCATACAACATAGGTTACAAATTCAAGTTCCCACAGACTATGAACTAGGAGACACTGGAACATATCCAGGGATGTAAAACAAGGTGCAAAAATGTCATGGTCTAAAGGTACTGAAAGAATACAGAGTCTGTTCTCTTATCACTGTGGAATATGTTAGAAATCAGTATCAAAAGATGCTTGATAATAACCCACATATTTTCAAGTGCAGTGTGACATTTACCAAGAGAAAGCTTTGACTTAGCCATTGAAAGCCTCGATGAAGTTAAAAGACTGAAAGAAACACAGAGAGTAAATGCAAAGAAGATAGCATTTAAATGAGAAATTAATATCAAAATGAAAATTTAATATCAAAGAAACTTTGAAACCCCATGTATTTGGAAATTAAATGTCCACTTTTCAATGATGAGTGTATTCAAAAAGTCATAACAAGAAAAACTAGAAAATATCTGTAACAAAATAAAAGTGAAAAGAGAATTT
Source organism: Cervus canadensis (assembly GCF_019320065.1). Taxonomy (NCBI): domain Eukaryota; kingdom Metazoa; phylum Chordata; class Mammalia; order Artiodactyla; family Cervidae; genus Cervus; species Cervus canadensis. Next base: position 30,140,996 of record NC_057408.1, on the reverse strand, counting down.
ATTAGAATTTATTTCATGCAGCTGAAGTCACTCAATGCAACTAAATACAATATGGAATCTTGAATAAGGTATGAAAACAAATAATGGACCCAAACACAAAGTTTTGTGAGATTTGAATAAAATCTGTGATTTAATTAAAAATGCTGTATCACACATTGTTAATAACTTCCATTTTTCTTTCTTTCTTTTTTTTTTTTTTTACAAAATAGATTTCTTTGTATTCTCAAAATTGGATTAGAAGGTTCAAACCTCATTCAAATTTATTTTTAAAGCACTAAGATAATAAACTTTCTAGTCTCTTAGCAATACTATTAGATGCCAAAACACGTGAAACTATGTCAAAGCTTTGAGAGGATATAAATATAAATCTAGCATTCTATTCCTATTAAGTAAAACAAGTAGAATCAAATGTCAATTTTTTTTAGGCAAAAATTTATGTTTTCTAAAATATATGTTTTATTCTACATGCTATTTATATACATATGTGTGTACAAAGCTTTTCTACTGTGCTTAATAAAGGCTTGAGAAAGAACAAAAAAGAAGAGGTGGGGAAATTGGAAAACACACTAAATGAAATGGGAGACCAGAATGTGAGATAGAAAAAGTGAAACAAACTAGATAAAAGTAAAAAATAATCAAGCAGTCCAGCTGTTTTTAAACGTAGATGCTCATTAGAAACACGTCTGAAGCTTTGGGAAAAAAAGCAATACTAGGGCATTTGTATTTTTCAAAGAATTCCAAGATAACTCTGATATACATCTGGATTTTAAAAATTGATTACAGATTTTTCTATTAACTGATAGCCTTAGTGATAAAGAGTTCTATTATTGTCTATTGACCAATCATAATACAATGGGTTTAAGCAAATAGCAGTTACATAATCACAATAATAAAAGATGTTTATCAGTTTCCATAATCAATAACTAGGCAAAAAATAAAAGATAATTACAGTTGTAGGCCATAATGGAAATATGATTAGCTTAACAATATAAAGTAATTGCATACAATTTTTTTTAAGCTGAGTGATGTGGTAAGTGTAAGTGCACACAGGCACACGGTTTCATCCACCTAGCCTGTGTATGTCTTTTGCTTGGTGCATTTAAACCACTTACATTTAACGTAATTATCAATATGTATGATCCTGTTACCATTTTCTAAATTGTTTTGGGTTTATTTTGTGTTAGTCTTTTCCTTCTCTTGTATTTCCTGCCTAGAGAAGTTCCTTTAATACTTATTGTAAAGCTGATTTGGTGGTGCCAAATTCTCTTAACTTTTGCTTGTCTGGAAAGATTTTGATTTCTCCATCAAATCTGAACATATTGCTGGGTAGAGTGCTCTTGTTTGTAGGTTCTTCCCTTTCATCATTTTAAATATACTGTACCATTCCCTTCTGGCTTGTAGAGTTTCTGTTGAGAAATCAGCTGACTAACCTTACCGGAGTTCCCTTGTATGTTATTTGTTGCTTTTCCCTTGTTGCTTTTAATATTTTATCTTTGTCTTTAGTTTTTGCCCATTTGATAACTACGTGTCTTGATGTGTTCCTCCTTGGGTTTATCCTGCCTTGAACTCTCTTGCACTTCCTGGACTTGGTTGACTGTTTCCTTCCCCACGTTAGGGAAGTTTTCAACTAGTATCCCTTCAGATACTTTAGAAGGTCCTTTCTCTCTCTCTTCTCCTTCTGGGACCCCTATAATTCGAATGTTGGTGTGTTGGCCCAGTGGTCTCTTAAGCTTTACTCATTTTTCTTTCACTCTTTTTTCTATATTCTGTTCTGTGGCAGTGATTTTCACCATTCTAGGTCACTTATCCATTCTTCTACTTCAGTTAATCCATTATTGGTTCCTTCTAGTGCATTGTTCATGCTTGTTTGTTCTTTAGTCCTTCTAGATCTTCGTAAACATTTCTTGCATCTTCTCCATTCTTTTATAGAGATGCTGGATCATCTTCACTGTCACTATTCTGAATTCTTTTTCTGGAAGGTTGCCTATCTCCACTTTATATAGTTCTTTTCCTAGGGTTTTATCTTGTCCCTTCACCTGGGATATCACCTTCTGCTTTCTCATTCTGATTAACTTTCTGTGATGTGGTTTCCATTCTAGCAGGATCGTGGTTCTTCTTGTCTGTCTTCTCATACTGTTCATGGGGTTCTCAAGGTAAGAATACTGAAGTGGTTTGCCATCCCCTTCTCCAGGCTCAGATGGTAAAGTATCTGCCTGTAATGCAAGACACCTGGGTTTGATCCCCAGGTCAGAAAGATCCCCTAGAGAAGGAAATAGCAACCCACTCCAGTACTCTTGCCTGGAAAATTCCATGGATGGAAGAGCCTGGTAGACAACAGTCCATGGGGTTGCAAAGAGTCAGACACAACTGAGCAACTTCACTTTTCTCCAATAGACCACATTTTGTCAGAACTCTCCACAACGACCCATCCATCTTGGGTGGCCCTATATGGCATGGCTCACAGTTTCATAGAGTTAGATGAGGCCGTGGTCCATGTGATTAGATTGGTTAGTTTTCTGTGATTGTGGTTTTTAGTCTGTCTGCCCTTTGATGGAGAAGGATAAGAGGCTTATGGAAGCTTCCTGATGGGACAGACTGACTGAGGGGGAAACTGGGTCTTGTTCTTATGGGTGGGGCCATGCTCAGAAATCTTTAATCTGATTTTCCGTTGATGGGTGGAGCTGTGTTCCCTCCCTGTTATTTACCTAGGACCAAACTGTGGTGGAGGTAATGAAGATAATGGGGACCTCCTTCAGAAGGTCCTGTGCATGTACTGCTACGTTCAGTATCCTGCAGCAGGCCGCCGCCGATGCACCCTCTGCCGGAGACTCCTGGACACTTATAGCAAGTCTGGGTCAGTCTCTTGTGTGGTCATTGCTCCTTTCTCCTGGGTTGTGGTGCACACAAGGTTCTGTCTGTGCCCTCCAAAAGGTCACAACAAACTGTAGAAAATTCTTAAAGAGATGGGAATACCAGACCACCTGACCTGCCTCCTGAGAAATCTGTATGCAGGTCAGGAAGCAATAGTTAGAACTGGACATGAAACAACAGACTGGTTCCAAATAAGAAAAGGAGTACGTCAAGGCTGCATATTGTCACCTTGCTTATTTAACTTATATGCAGAGTACATCATGAGAAATACTGGGCTGGGTGAAGCACAAGCTGGAATCAAGATTGCCAGGAGAAGTATCAATAACCTCAGATATACAGATGACACTACCCTTATGGTAAAAAGTGAAGAAGAACTAAAGAGCTTTTTGATGAAAGTGAAAGAGGAGAGTGAAAAAGTTGGCTTAAAACTCAACATTCAGAAAACTAAGATCATGGCATCTGGTCCCATTTCTTCGTGGCAAATAGATAGGAAAACAGTGGAAACAGTGGCAGACTTTATTTTTGGGGACTCCAGAATGACTGCAGATGGTGACTGCAGCCATGAAATTAAAAGATGCTTGCTCCTTGGAAGAAAAGTTATGACCAATCTAGACAGCATTTTAAAAAGCAGAGACATTACTTTGCCAACAAATGTCCATCTTGTCAAAGCTATGGTTTTTCCAGTAGTCATGTATGAATGTGAAAGTTAGACTATAAAGAAAGCTGAAGTGAACTGAACTGAACTGAAGAATTGATGCTTTTGAACTGTAGTGTTGGAGAAGACTCTTGAGAGTCCCTTGGACTGCAAGAAGATCTAACTTGTCCATCCTAAAGGAAATCAGTTCTGAATATTCATTGGAAGGACTGATGCTGAAGCTGAAATTCCAATGCTTTGGCCACCTGATGCAAGAACTGACTCATTGGAAAAGACCCTGATGCTGGGAAAGATTGAAGGAGGGAGGAGAAGGGGATGACAGAGGATGAGATGGTTGGATGGCATCACCGACTCAATGGACATGAGTTTGAGTAAACTCTCGGAGTTGGTGATGGACAGGGAAGCCTGGTGTGCTGCAGTACATGAGTTGCAAAGAGTCAGGCACGACTGAGGGACTGAACTGAGCTGAACTGAACTTGCCCTTGTCTGCCCTCTGGTCGGTGAAGCTAAGAGGTTTGTGTAAGCTTTCTGATGGAAGGAACCAGAGGTAAGAAAATCTGGGTCTTGTTCTGGTGGGCAGGGCCATGCTCAGTAAAACTTGAATCCAATTATCTGCTGATGGCAGCTGTGCTCCCTTCCTTCTAGTTGTTTGGCCTGAGACAACCTAGCCCTGGGGTCTACCCTGGGGTATACGGTAGGGTTAATGGCAATCTCCAACAGGACTTATGCCAACGGGTACTTTCCAGGACTGCTGTTACCAGTGCCCCCGTCCCTGTGATGAGCCACTGCTGACCCACCCCTCTGCAGAAGATCCTCCAACACTAGCAGATAGGTCTAGTTAAATCTCCAGGTGGGGTCACTGATCCTTTGCTCTGGTTCTTGGTGAGCACAAGATTTTTCTTGTGCCCTCCAAGAATGAAGTCTGTTTCCCCCAGTCCTGTGGAAGTCCTGTAAGCAAACCCTGTTGGCCTTCAAAGTCAGATTCCCTGAGGATGCTCAGTCCCTTTACCAGATCCCCAGGCTGAAAGCTTGACAGGGGCCTAGAGCCTTTATAACAGTGGGAGGACTTCTTTGGTATTATTGTTCTCTAGTTTGTGGGTTGCCCATTCAGCAATCATGAGATTTTATTTTATTGTGATTGTGCCCCTCCTACCATCCCGTTATGCCTTCTCTGTCTTTGGACAGGTGGTATCTTTTATGGGTGGGTTCTAGTGTCTTTCTGTCAATGGTCATTTGACAGCTAGTTGTGATTTTGATGTTCTTGCAGAAGGAGATGAGAGCATGACTAAGTTTAATATTGGAAAAAAACTGTAAGTAGACTCCCATGTCTCATGTCTTGTACAAAAATCAGCAGTAAGTGATTCAGCATAAATGATTTGATCCTGTTGGCTAAATTACTTACCAAAAGTCCTAACTACTTTTAGGAGATTAATTCTCTAGGAACCTGGAAACATCTGGCCAAGAATGCTACCTTTTGGTCATCAGTCAGGATGTGCATTTTTTAACAGTTCTTTACCCTAACACTGCTCTCCCATGAATGACTGAAGAGATCTGAGAAGGGAGTCAAGAGGCCTGGGAGGAAAGCCCTGGGACTAGAGAAGATGGAGAGGGTTGGAAAAGATACCACAGTAGGAAGACAAGGACTCCCTATCAATCCAAATCATGAGAAATCCTTGCCAACATTTCTCTTATGGTTAAATTCAAGCACAAAGCTGTGAGCAGCTTCCCTATCCATTATAATTTACTGAAAGAACAATGAACATGAAGAAAGTTTTGTTGACAGCTGTTGATTGTCTGCCTCAGGAGTTCCTTGATGAAATTTGAAACTGGCCCCTGTACATAGAGGGCAAGAAGAGACCCTAGAAAGAGGCAGCCACTCCGGGTTGGTAGGTGGTGATGCAAAGATGAAGAGAGCTTACACTGGAGGCTTGTCTTGGTGCCTCAAGAAGAGTAGATCCTGGCCCACCTGTCAGAATCTTAAGTATTATAGACAGATCTTAATGGGTTCAATCATGTATTAATACCCCACCCATTGTGGTCTCAACAACACGTTTCTCTCTCGGTGCTGCTTCCTTGAACACAGCTCCCATTGTGGGAACTATGGGCAGAGTGTACATTTCAAGGATGGGGGAAATGAGGAGCCTGCTATTGCCCTGCATCCAGTTTGAGGGTCAACCAGTGATCATGTCCTCTCTGTGACCTCCTCTAACAATGGCAAGATACTATCCCTGAGTGTGAGAAGAAAAAAAATTAAAATAGAAGATGAAATCAGTCCCTAAAAGTTGTTTACTGACCACAGCACTGCTGGAAACAGCTGAGAGAATCATGCAGAGAACATATCTTAATAGATATGGCTCTGGAACCGCAGTGCCTCTCCAAGTGCACAGAGGCATGGTCAGGGCTGGGGAGCAGCTCTATTCCCACAACTTTTTTCAGGCTGTTCCTTTTCTATTGCACAATATACATTGCTATTGCCATTGTTAAATTTTTGCCCACCCTGTTCCTATATCTGGGAACTCCTTTTCCTTTTCTCCCGACTTGTTTACTTCCTAACTAATCTGAAGGTCTAGCTGAAGAGGACAGATGACCACTGGGAAGCTTTCTCAATTTAAACTAACTCTAACTGGCATGTTGTCATCTCAACTGCTGTGGCAACCACTGTGTGAATCTCTCATCTGGCACTTACAGTATCCTTATATTGTTTTGAATTAAATGAGATAATGAATATGAAAATCCATTGAAAGCTGTAAAGTGATAACTAAGCATTTTTCAAAGCATATTCTACTGCATAATAAATATGCACAATATTGATAACTATTACATTTTTAAAAGTTTGCCTACTATGTATGAAGCACAGGAAAAACCACTCTGTCTAGAGAGGTAAAAATCAAAATAGTGGTTTCCTGGGGGAGGGGGTGCAGGCTAGGGGAGAACTGACTGGTAAGGATCTTGAAAAAAACTTTCTTGAGTGATAGAAATTTTCTTTGGGGTTTTGGTCACAAAACTGTATCATTGGGAAAAACTTACATTCTATACTTAAAATCTGCAAATTTTGCTATATACAGTTATATTTTAGTAGAAAATTTAAAGTGATATCTGTCAAAACAAAAGCTTTCATCATGTTATTGTGTGTTATAAATCTCCAGAAAGTGTACACAGTACTTTATTTGTCCAAAGCACTCTTCATTTTCAAAGCAATCTTCCTTCTCTTCACTCTATTCAAAATATATGGATAGCAGTATTCCATGAAAAACTCCATGTCATCATATAACATTTGTTTTCATTTTCTATTATTATATTAGATTCTCTAGAACAGAGACTGTTTTTTTTCTGTTTGTTTGTTTTTTAACTGTCTTTACCCACAGAGCATGGCACAGGACCCCACAGATAGTGAATGTGCCTTGTCGCTTCTGTTACTGGAAATGATGATGAAGGTAATGATGATACAAGAAACCATGACCAAAGTAAGGGTAAGTAATTTGCATGGGTCACAGGATCAGGATCATACCAAACTTAGCCCCAAGGGGTTTGAGTATATTCTCTTGCTACAAGAGCAGGATGAAGGGAGGATATCTTGGTGTGAAGGTTCTGTTTAGAGCTCTCAGTTCTCATGAGATGGCTGCATTCCCTACTCATTTAGGAGATTATGCAGCCACTTGCTGAGAATTTACTCACCCCAAAGCACCCATAAAAAATTCTGGTGCTAGGCACCGGGAATTCACAGTGACTAAAACACAATATTTGCCCTCAAAAAGCTCATGATTTTAAGGAGAGGGGCATGACAACATATGTATTTAGAATGTCACCTAAATCCGTATCGCACAGTTAATTTTATACAGACTTGCGTCTTTCAGGGTTTGTTCTCAGAGTCTTGCTTTCTCAAACCCATTGTAAGTTCACAAGATCTTTATCCCATGTAGTGAGCAACAATACAGAAAGGCCATAGAATGCCCTAAATTTGCTGCTTCTTGATTGATTCTAATACACTTATCTAACTCCCTTCTAGACTTCTTAAACAATAATATTTAAAAGGCTTAATGCAATCATATATCATAAAGCAGAGATAAGAAACCTATAGCACAGCAGTTTACATCTTATGAAATGTTTTATGAAGAAAAGCTTGTTCCTATTTTGCAGAAGCCTTACATTTCACCTCTGTAGTGCAGGTAGGTGGGCTGGTTTCTCTGAATATGTGTGGGCAAGTCTCTGAGCTATAAATGAGGGCTGCTGACTGTAGAGGCCTAAGTAGAATTGGGCCAAAAGAGCTACATAAGTTCAAGAAATCCCAGAAACGTATATTAGAAGGCAAGAAAAGAGAGGTGTGGTGAGGAACTGAAACTGGGATAAACAAAAAAAGGAAGTGGAATTAATAGAGGCAACCAGCTTAAAGATATATTTACTTGCGGGTCCAAACTCTTCTTTGGAGACCACTGGATTTAGCAGCTCTAAAAAAAAAATATGCACAAATAAATTTAGAAAAATCAATGATAACTTTGTAGACCATTGA